>NC_053028.1:58266826-58566826 GCF_003073215.2 Triticum urartu
TTTTCCCCTCCTCCTCAGGCTCTAGCAACACTAGGAACAGGTCCATGCCCGGCAGACGGAAAAAAGGACGGGAATGGGGTGGACGGCGGCGACGATCTGCTAGAGAGGGTGGGAATGTGCGGGCTTTGGCTTGAAAACAATGTGAATGTTGCCAAATGCATATGCTATGAGATTTTGGATAGATTTGGGTTGTCCAAGTCCAACATGACGAAGGTCCATACTCCCGCAAACCTCCCCAAACTTTACATCTGGGTGGGATTTTGGATAGATTAGAGTTATCGAAGTCCTATGTGACGGAGGTCCATACTCCTGGAAATCTCCCCCAACTTTACGTCATGTTTGCAACATGTTTGCAAAAATTTCATATGTGACGGAGGTCCATACTACCGCAAATCTCCCCAACTTTACGTCATGTTTGCAACATGTTTGCAAAAAATTCAGACGCAGACGCTTTGGATAGCAAAAATGGTCTCGATCTGAACGTTTACAAGCATTCTGCAACACAGCGTTGGAGATGCCCCTCACATGCAAGAAATTAAACATCACTGTACTCCGAGCCTTCAATTTCAGCTCCCCGCGCAAGAAAAGAAAAGAAGGCCTACAATTTCAGCAAGCGTCTGCTCCTGTGGTTACATCAGGAATCGTCTGCGGAGAGTATATCATTATGCTATAGGCTAGATGGATCAGTTTGTCCATGAGTTTGGCTGGTGTGGCCTAACAAGTTCAAATCAACTGTAAAGTAAAGCGTACTGTTCTCAAGTACAAGTATAAAAATCTGCTGCTAATGAATCGCTCAGCAGATCACATTTGCTACAAGGAATCCCCTCGGAACTCTGATGTTCCACAGCACAAACCCAGTTGGGGACAGAGCAGAGAGTATCACAGATAAGTTCAATGCAAGGATGGGCACGGTAAGAGCAGCAAACATAACATGGTTAACACGCCAAGATAGTACATAGATAGATGAACTTCAGGTCACATACCATAAAGAACATGGAACTAACATCACACAGACGGGCAGATCGCTGGCACAAACTAAGTCGGTAAGTCCTAGACTAGACGGCAAAAGTAACTGAGCTACTCTAGTACTGTTCTTGACCAGAAGTCCATAACACAACATGCTAGTCATCAACCATCCAAACCGGCGTGCATCGTCACCCATGGGGCTCGATCACCAGCCGTCGGTGAGGTGCACCGTGACCAAACCGGCGTGCAGCTTCACCGACCGTGCTCGATCGATCACCAGCCGTCGGTGAGGTGCACCGTGACCGAGACGCTGTCGGAGGAGTCCCAGTAGGAGTTGGGCACGAAGAGGAACCCTCTGGCCTGGAAATCCTTGAGCCGCCGGACGAAGGGCGCGGCCCCGGAGCTCCACAGCACGAGCGCCTCCGGGTCGTTCCGCTTCTTCACCTCCATCTTGTACTTCACCTCGGCGTCCCCGTGGGGCGAGGGCCCATGCAGACGAGCGACAGCGAGCGCCCGGCCAGGACGTCGCCGCCGTTGAGCAGGAGGAACATGCTGGCGCCGTCGCGGTGCAGGAGCACGCGGAAGGGCATGGTCTTCTCCAGCGTGACGGCCGAGCGCCGGTTGCAGCGCACGACCACCGCTGCCTCGTCGTCGTCGGAGCCGGACGCGTGGAGGTCCTGGATGTGGTTGTACAGCAGCAGGCCGTAGTAGGTGCAGCCTTCGAACGGGCAGTGGTACGGCGCGTACCGGCACGCCTCCTCGTGGCGCCGCCTCTCGGTGTAGGTGACGGTCTGGTGGCAGCAGTAGGTGACGTAGGTGCAGGGCCTGGTCATGGCCGCCAGGACCTTCTCCAGCGCGCGGCACCGGATGTCGCCGATGGGTTCGGTGCAGAAGCACATCCGGTCCATGATGAGGCAGCAGCTCCCGCAGGCAGGGTGCCCGTTCTTGCACTTGAATCAATCAAGCCGGAGAATTAAAATCCAATTAGCCGAAAAATCGCAGCATATCCTGCTGTGCCGGAGCAAATAAATAAATATACACTAGTACTAGTACCAAGTACTACTAAGTACTAACCATGAAGATCTGCTCTCCGAATGGCTTGAAGCAGATGTCACATCGCAGTGCCTCCGCCTCGATTGTGTAAGAGCCGGCGGATTCATCTTCCTCCTGCTGCTGGGGCTCGTTTACCGGCCCCCCTTTCACGGGAGCCGCCCTCGCCTTCTTGGCGCTCTGCTTCTCCATCTCTGCACTGCATGCATTAGACAAGAAATCATCCATTTTTATGTTCCTAGTACTTCCTAGATCCGCAATAAGGAAAAATGCTGTACGGAACGACCGAACGAGGAACTGGCCAAGAAACGGAGATGCATACGTAGGCAAGAATCCACGGGTAGATAGTAGAAACTAGAAAAACAGTAGGCAGAGCGGAGCTCATCAACGGCAAGAAAAGGTACAACTGACCTGATTGCAGAGATGAAGAACGATGAAGAACGTTGGGCTGGAGTTGGAGGCTTGCGATGGGGTTGGGGATCTTTATAGACCAGTGTACCTCGAGGGTGGCTCCCAGCTCAGCTCACAGAGAAATTAATCACATTGGTGGTGTTGTCATGTCGGTCAAGCACTCGAGAGGGCGGGCTTGGGTAGAAAACGGGCTGCAAACCGGAGCTACCGTGGGCTACGTGGCGCTTGCATGCCCTCTATTGTCACACTCTTCTATCTCAATCGTCGCGTGTGATCTGTGCTCCGCACCGCTGATGCGGTCATGCCTGACCGGAAACAGTCGATGGCTGTGGACATGTGTCCATGGATCTGCGCGCGAGGGCCGGCCGGTTGCATGCAAAGCTTTACGTGGCGAACATCTGCTTAACACTCATTGCAGATCCAAAGAGAAGCTGCGCAGTGCAACGGGGTAATCCACGGCAGGAACACACTAGCTGAGTTGGATTGATGCACCAGGAAAGCTAAGCAAGCGTACGTTGTCTCGTAAAGATGGTCGTGGTGCAGCAACCGTAGAAAGTATCGGATGCGTTGTTCTACCCTCTCCGTAGAGGGAGCCGCGGGTATTTCTTTTATTGATGGCGTTTATACCATGATCCCATACATGCAGATGAGATTACATCTTGAGAGGCAAAAAAAAAGAGATAAACATTATGGAAAGTACGCCAAATCTATCTTACCTAACAACCTAACAGAACCAGCTATATGTGCCACCAGAAGATAATATCTTCCACACGTCCTCTTAATCACAATTTAGCCAAGTTAAGTTTACGCTTAAATTCTTAAAAGCTTTTGGTAGGCAAGGCATCGGTGAAGCCATCTATAATTTGATCCTTTGAATGAATGAAGCAGATGTCCAACTGTTTATTTGCAATCCGTTTCCTCAGAAAATGAAAATCTATTTCAATGTATTTTGTCCTGATATGAAAATTGGGTTAGCATAGAGATAAGTGGCATCAAGGTTGTCACACCAAAGGCAAGGAATTTGCACTTGTGATACCCCAAGTTCATTAAGCATAGACTGGACAGATAATCTCTGCAGTTGCATTTGCTAATGCCTTGTATTCTGCCTCTGTACTGAACCGGGATACAGTTGCATGTTTCTTAGCACACCAAGACATAAGTTTGGACCAAAAATATTGCAAATCCAACTGTGAACCTTCTGTCATCTAGACTTATAGCCTAGTCAGCATTAGTAAAAGCACTAACAAGGGTGGATTGAGACTTGCTGAATGTGAGTCCAACACCTACTGTATCCTTCACATACCTCAAGATGCGTTTTGCTGCAGTCCAGTGCAGAGTAGTAGGTTCATGCAGAAACTGGCATATTTTATAGCAAAGAAAATATCAGGTCTAGTAAGGGTTAAATAATGAAGTGCACCAATCATACTTCTGTACTGAGTGCTATCTTTCTGATTCAGGAGTTCACCTTCATGCGGAGACAGTTTTTCTGAGCTGGATAATAGGGTTGGTGAAGGCTTGCAATCCTGCATTCCAACTTTTTTCAAAGGACTAGCTGCATATTTTTCTTGAGATAAGACTAGACCATCTTTTTTTCTTGACTTCAATTCCCGGAAAGAAATTTAGGTTTCACAAGTCATTCCAAGCAAATTCTAAGCTTAAGTTCTTCAGGAGTGCTGTCACTATTTCATTAGATGAACTAATGATAATAAGGCCAACTCCAACGCACGACCCCAAACACACGCATATTTTGTCTGGATTTCGTCCGCTAGGGTTGGCAAAACGGACAGGCGTGTCCGGATGCGGTCTTTGGCCGTCGGTGCGCCCAACCAGGCCGCTGCATCCCAGATAGTCATCCATTAGGACTAGCAAATTTCACCCAAATCGGATCCAAATAGAAATTGAAAAATAATTTAAAAATCTTAAATATTAACATAAACGGCCCAAGTCTAGTCCAACACTTTCTTAAACAAATTTAAAATTAAAAGGACATAACAAAACTAGAAGCCCGTCATCGCCGTGGCCATCATCGTTGTCGTCCTCGTCGCTCATGAGGTGTAGGGCGGCAGCGTCCACAGGTGAGCCGGCGGCCCCTGCCAGGCGTTAGGTGCGGGAAGAGATGGCTGCAGAGGTGTCTGCACCACCTCTTCCCATGGCGGGGACGGTGACCAGGCCTCGCCGTGCATGGAACCGTCTCCGTCCAGGAGCACTTCTGGCCGACCAGTGTCGGGTTACATGGCACGGGCGCCTCCTCCTCCTGCTATTGCATGTCCTCCATGGCCTCCTCCTTCACCACGACGTCAAACTCCAGGATGGCGACGTCGCCGGTCGCGAAGAGGGCTAGCATGTGTTCAAGGCCCTGCCACTGGGCCTCATCATGGGTGTGGAGGGAGTCCTCCATGACCCGCCTCACTAGCTCATCCTCCTTCTCGGCTGTCATCGGGACTGGCGTGAAGGAAATATGCCCTAGAGGCAATAATAAAGTTATTATTTATTTCCTTATATCATGATAAATGTTTATTATTCATGCTAGAATTGTATTAACCGGAAACATAATACTTGTGTGAATACATAGACAAACAAAGTGTCACTAGTATGCCTCTACTTGACTAGCTCGTTAATCGAAGATGGTTATGTTTCCTAACCATAAACAAAAGAGTTGTTATTTGATTAACGGGATCACATCATTAGGAGAATGATGTGATTGACATGACCCATTCCATTAGCTTAGCACCCGATCGTTTAGTATGTTGCTATTGCTTTCTTCGTGACTTATACATGTTCCTATGACTATGAGATTATGCAACTCCCGTTTGCCGGAGGAACACTTTGTGTGCTACCAAATGTCACAACGTAACTGGGTGATTATAAAGGAGCTCTACAGGTGTCTCCAAAGGTACATGTTGAGTTGGCGTATTTCGAGATTAGGATTTGTCACTC
This sequence comes from Triticum urartu, assembly GCF_003073215.2. Classification (NCBI taxonomy): domain Eukaryota; kingdom Viridiplantae; phylum Streptophyta; class Magnoliopsida; order Poales; family Poaceae; genus Triticum; species Triticum urartu. The sequence continues at coordinate 58,272,191 of NC_053028.1, forward strand.
CGATTGTCGGAGAGGTATCTCTGGGCCCTCTCGGTAATGCACATCACTGAAGCCTTGCAAGCATTGCAACTAATGAGTTAGTTGCGAGATGATGTATTACGGAACGAGTAAAGAGACTTGCCGGTAACGAGATTGAACTAGGTATTGAGATACCGACGATCGAATCTCGGGCAAGTAACATACCGATGACAAAGGGAACAACGTATGTTGTTATGCGGTCTGACCGATAAAGATCTTTGTAGAATATGTAGGAGCCAATATGAGCATCCAGGTTTCGCTATTGGTTATTGACCGGAGACATGTCTCGGTCATGTCTACATTGTTCTCGAACCGTAGGGTCCGCACGCTTAAGGTTTCGATGACAATTATATTATGAGTTTATGAGTTTTGATGTACCGCAGGAGTTCGGAGTCCCGGATGAGATCGGGGACATGACAAGGAGTCTCGAAATGGTCGAGACGTAAAGATCGATATATTGGACGACTATATTCGGACATCGGAAAGGTTCCGAGTGATTCGGGTATTTTTCGGAGTACCGGGTAGTTACGGGAGAAGCAATGGGCCTTGATGGGCTTTAGTGGGAAGAGGAGAAAGGGCCAAGGGGCTGCTGCGCCCCCCCTCCCCTCTGGTCCGAATTGGACTAGGGAAAAGGGGGCCGGCCACCTTTCCTTCTCCTCCACTTCCTTCTCCCTTCCTCCCCTCTTGGTGGACTCCTACTAGGACTTGGAGTCCTAGTAGGACTCCGCATCCTGGCCGCACCAATTGCCTTGGCCGGCCTCCTCCTCCTCCATCCTTTATATACCGAGGCAAGGGGCACCCCATGAACACAAGTTAATCTTCGTGATCGTTCCTTAGCCGTGTGCGGTGCCCCCGTCCACCATATTCCACCTCGGTCATATTGTAGCGGTGCTTAGGCGAAGCCCTGCGACGGTAGAACATCAAGATCGTCACCACGCCGTCGTGCTGACGGAACTCCTCCCCGACGCTTTGCTGGATCGGAGCCCGGGGATCGTCATCGAGCTGAACGTGTGCCAAGAACTCAGAGGTGCCGGAGTAACGGTGCTTGGATCGGTCGGACCGTGAAGACGTACGACTACATCAACCAAACGCTTCCGTTGTCGATCTACAAGGGTACGTAGATCACACTCTCCCCTCTCGTTGCTATGCATCACCATGATCTTGCGTGTGCGTAGGAATTTTTTTGAAATTACTACGTTCCCCAACATGGCGGTGGCGGGGACAACGGCGGGGATGGAGTTGGCGTCAGGCCGCAGACCAACCTAAGTCTGCATGGCTGGGGAGGGCTGGCGACGCGCGCTACAGGGCGGGCTCGGAGCACGACCGGCAAAGAACGATTGTATGCGTAGGTCATGTACATCGCGGAGACACGTGTCCCACAGGAGGGAGTCCACGGTCTACCTGTTGGAAATATGCCCTAGAGGCAATAATAAATTGGTTATTATTATATTTCCTTGTTCATGATAATCGTTTATTATCCATGCTAGAATTGTATTGATAGGAAACTCAAATACATGTGTGGATACATAGACAACACCATGTCCCTAGTAAGCCTCTAGTTGACTAGCTCGTTGATCAATAGATGGTTACGGTTTCCTGACCATGGACATTGGATGTCGTTGATAACGGGATCACATCATTAGGAGAATGATGTGATGGACAAGACCCAATCCTAAGCCTAGCACAAGATCGTGTAGTTTGTATGCTAAAGCTTTTCTAATGTCAAGTATCATTTCCTTAGACCATGAGATTGTGCAACTCCCGGATACCGTAGGAGTGCTTTGGGTGTGCCAAACATCACAACGTAACTGGGTGGCTATAAAGGTACACTAAGGGTATCTTCGAAAGTGTCTGTTGGGTTGGCACGAATCGAGACTCGGATTTGTCACTCCGTGTAACGGAGAGGTATCTCTGGGCCCACTCAGTAGGACATCATCATAATGTGCACAATGTGACCAAGGACTTGATCACGGGATGATGTGTTACGGAACGAGTAAAGAGACTTGCTGGTAACGAGATTGAACAAGGTATCGGGATTCCGACGATCGAATCTTGGGCAAGTATCGTACCGATAGACAAAGGGAATTGTATACGGGATTGATTGAATCCTTGACATCGTGGTTCATCCGATGAGATCATCGTGGAACATGTAGGAGCCAACATGGGTGTCCAGATCCCGCTGTTGGTTATTGACCGGAGAGTTGTCTCGGCCATGTTTGCATGACTCCCGAGCCCGTAGGGTCTACACACTTAAGGTTCGATGACGCTAGGGTTATAGGGAAAGTATGTACGCGGTTACCGAATGTTTTTCAGAGTCCCGGATGAGATCCCGGACATCAAGAGGAGTTCCGGAATGGTCCGGAGGTAAAGATTGATATATAGGAAGTATGGTTTTGGCCACTGGAAGTGTTCCGGGCAACACCGGTAGTGTATCGGGACCACCGGAGGGGTCCGGGGGTCCACCAGGTGGGGCCACCAGCCCCGGAGGCCTACATGGGCCAATAGTGGGAAGGAACCAGCCCCTAGGTGGGCTGGGGCGCCTCCCACAAAGGCCCAAGGCGCCTCCAACAGGGGAGGGGGGCAAACCCTAGGGCAGATGGGCCCTAAGGCCCACCCCAGGTGCGCCTCCCCCTCTTCCCCTTGTGGCCGCCACCCTAGATGGGATCTAGGGCTGCCGCACCCCTTGGGGTGGGAACCCTAGAGGGGGCGCAGCCCCCTCCCCTTCCCCTATATATACTTGAGGTATGAGGGCTGCCCAACATACGATTTGATCTCTCTCTTGGCGCAACCCTACCTCTCTCCCTCCTCGTCTCTCGTAGTGCTTGGCGAAGCCCTGCTGGAGTTCTGCGCTCCTCCACCACCACCACGCTGTTGTGCTGCTGCTGGACGGAGTCTTCCCCAACCTCTCCTTCTCCCCTTGCTGGATCAAGGCGTGGTAGACGTCACCGGGCTGCACATGTGTTGAACGTGGAGGCGCCGTTGTTCGGTGCTTAGATCGGAATCAACCGCGATCTGAATCGCTGCGAGTACGACTCCTTCATCCGTGTTCTTGCAATGCTTCCGCTTAGCGATCTACTAGGGTATGTAGATGCACTCCCCTTCCCCTCGTTGCTAGATTACTCCATAGATTGATCTTGGTGATGCGTAGAAAATTTTAAATTTCTGCTACGATACCCAACACTACCTACAGTCGTTGACGAGGTCCAGTGGCAGGCGTGCGCGACGGCGCGCGATTTCCTCGCATCGGGTGCGGCCGCTAATCGGGATCGGTGGGATGGGCACCCAATTCGCGGAGAGATGCCACGCCTGTTATTGGGGAGGTGCACTTTGCACCAAGGCGGCAACATGCCCGTCTCCTAGTAGCGCTTGTAAATCTCCGCCTTCATGTACGACCTCATGCGAGGTCCGGATGCCGATGGTGTGATGTGGAATGTGGGTGCTGGAGGTGCAAGTGGAGGTGGAGGGGTGGAGCGGCGACAACGGCTGGAGGAAGAGCCGGCCTCGTGGTCATGCTTGCCCATACGACCGGAGATCCAATGCCATCCCATGGAGGCTAGCGACGAGGTGGAGCTAGGGTTTGGAGAAGGCGAGCGTTATTATGGACACGCATGATAGGTAGGCCCATGAAGGATCAAAGTATCATAAGACATGGGGTCCACACATCAGGTCAGCACTACTTGGACAACGAACTTACCATCTACTCGGATGAATATCAACCGATCGGCTGTATAACTCACTCGGACAACTACTACTACCCCGACGGAGTCTACTACTACGTAGAGACCACCGACGACCAGGAGTAGATAGGAGGCCCCAGGAAGGAGGCCTTCGCCTTTTCGATTGAATGGCGTTGTACTTGTTTATCTTATGTTTGTACTCAGATATTGTGGCTCTCGTTACTTATGTATTCGAGCCTTCGTGGCCCTGGCTTGTAATATAAAGCTGTATGACTTTAATTTGTGTCTAGAATTGTGTGGTGATATCTTCTCGTGATTCTCTATCTTGATTGTGCGCATTTACGTGTATGATTAGTGCACAGTTAAGTTAAAAGCGTCGCAGTTTTGGATGGACCGATGTTGAAGGAGTGTAATCTGTTGGGAACGTAGCATGCAATTTCAAAAATTTCCTATGCTCACGCAAGATCTATCTAGGAGATGCATAGCAACGAGAGGGGGAGAGTGTGTCCATGAACCCTCGTAGAATGAAAGCGGAAGCATTTTACAACGCGTTGATGTAGTCGAACTTCTTCTTGTTCCAACCGATCAACACCGAACGTACGGCACCTCCGAGTTCTGCACGCGTTCATCTCGATGACGTACCTTGAACTCTTGATCCAGCAAAGTGTCGAGGGAGAGTTTCGTCAGCACGACGGTGTGGTGACGCTGATGGTGAAGTGATCCGTGCAAGGCTTCGCCTAAGTACTACGACAATATGACCGGAGGCGTAAACTGTGGAGGGGGGCGCCGCACATGGCTAACAATCGTCGTCCTGTTTTCTAGCGGCGCCCCACTCTTATATATAGGTTGAAGGGTAGGAGAGGAAGCCAAGTGGTCACCCCAAGTTGGAGGAATCCTACTTGGGCGCCTCCCAATTCAGCCTCCCCTCATTCCATATCCATCCAGAGGGGGAAGGAAGGAGGAGGGAGGAGGGAAGGAAGGGGGAGGCCGAATCCCTCCCCTTCCTTTGTCCCTTCTCCTCTTTCCTTCCCCCTTATTTTGGCCTACATGGGGTGCACCAGCCCCTTAGGGGCTGGTCTGTCCCCCTCTTAACCCATTAAGGCCCATGTAGTTGCCGGGGGGATGCCCGGAACCCCTTCCGATGACCCGATATGCACCCGGTACCCCCGGAACAATTCCGGTGTCTGAATACCATCTTCCTATATATCAATCTTCACCTCTGGACCATTTCAAGATTCCTCGTCATGTCCGTGATATCACTCAGGACTCCGAACAACATTCGATCACCAAATCACATAACTCATATAATATAAAATCGTCATCGAACGTTAAGCGTGCGGACCCTACGGGTTCGAGAACTATGTAGACATGACCGAGACACCTCTCTGGTTAATAACCAACAATGGAACCTGGATGCTCATATTGGTTCCTACATATTCTAAGAAGATCTTTATCGGTCGTACCGTAATGACAACATACGTTATTCCCTTTGTCATCGGTATGTTACTTGCCTGAGATTCGATCATTGGTATCTTCATACCTAGTTCAATCTTGTTACCGGCAAGTCTCTTTACTCGTTCCGTAATACATCATCCCGTAACTAACTCATTAGTCACACACTACTAGGAAAACGCTTATAGACAGAAGTTTACCAGTAGCGTTTGTTTATAACCCCACGCTACTACTAGTTAGTAGTAGCGCTGGCTACAAAGAGTGCTATTGGTATCAGTTAGCAGCATCGCTTGTTACACAGCCCCATGCTACTGCTAAGTGTAATACACCACACCCCCCGGTCAAAAAATAGCAGCAGCGCCTGTCGTCCAACCTGCCAAGGTTGTCAGAATCGCGATTTTGAATCGGATCGGAGCTTCGATGGTAGGATCGCAAATCGTAGAATCTTCACTATCAGAATCGTAGAAACGTAGATTCTAAGAACTAAAATCGTATAATCATAGGGGTTAGTTTGGATCATAAAGTCGTAGAATCGTATAACAGAATCGCGATTCTGACAACCTTGCAACCTGCGCTACAGTTAGTGGGCCTAGCAGTAGCGCTGGCCCATTTCCCGCGCTGCTGTTAAGCCCACTACCCCCCCTCCCGCCGCCGCGCCCCCGGCCCAGTCGGCCTCATCTCACTCTCACTCACACTCCCACACTCCTCCGGCCCTCTCGATCCCCCGCGCGCCGCCGTCGACCCCCGCATTGCCGTCCCCCGTGCCGGCCCTTCTCCCTGCGTCGGCCGCCCTCGCTCGCGCCAGCCCTCCTCCACCCGCCGCCGCGGCCCCGCACCGGCTCTCCTCCCATGCCAGCCCTCCTCCACCGAGAGGTACTCCTTCCTCCTTCCTCCTCCTCCCTCCCTCCCTAGTTATAGTTATTAGAGTAGTTATTTTGAATTCTTTAGTTGAAAAAATGTAGGTTATTAGAATAATTTAGGTTATGCATGATCGAACCCTTGCTTGGACAGATTAGGTATGAACCCTAGGTTTTTAAATTTAGCTAGGTTTTAAAGTTAGGACAGAAATTTAGCTAGGTTTTTAATTAGGTGTAGTCAATAGAATTTAGGTGTTTTAAGTGTATTTAAAAGAGTTTTAGGTGTTTTAGTTGTTTTAGGTGTAGTTAACAAAATTTTAGGTGTTTTAGTTGTTTTAGGTGTAGTTAACATAATTCTAGGTATTTTTTTAGTTAAAGCAATTGTTGTTATTTTTTTTAGTTAAAGCATTTTTGCCTGTTATATGCAAATTTGCAGTGGACATGTCATATTTTGAACATGTCACATTTTGGACATGTCATATTTTTCCAAGTGGCCTATGTTTTGCCAGAAATGTCAATTTTTACGTTCTGGCAAATTTCAGGTGCTCGATATGTCCTGTTTTTAGCAAAGGTCATGCCAAATTTTGCTAAGTGTTTATTAATTTTATTTTCATAATTAAGAATTTTGTTCTCAACGTCGACGATGCCTATCCCGCATCCTCGTCGTCGACTCGGTGGAGGACTCCTGGCTGAGCCAAGGGGCCATGTCCGGGACTGGGCTCCGCCGGGCCGGTACTGGGTTGTGCTACCTTCTGGTGAGCGCAGCTTACTGAGGAGCCAGCCCGTCGTCGACCCGGAGCTTCTTTGGTGGCGGTCACGTGGGCCTGCATCAGTGGAGAGGCTTGAGTCCCCCGCGCAGGTGGTACAGCACCGTGTCACGGAGGTGAACGCACACGTCCAGTGCTACTTGGTTGCATTGGCGAACGGCCGGTTCTCCAATACCTGGCAGATTCTTTGGGGATCTCACCGGAGCTATGATCCGGTGATGGTTCCTTCTCTTTGGGTGTCCACCGTGGCCCACTGAACCTAGAGGAGCTATTATTCGAGATGTATTAGTGATATTATATGATGATCTTTGCTACAAACTACTATATATGTATTTGATGATGGATTATTAATTACCTATTAGTTATTTGCTTATTGAATGCAAAAGATGAGCGCGGTTTGTGCTACAAACTACTATATATGTATTCATGATGGATTATATGATGATCTTTGCTACAAAATACTACAAACTACAAATTTTAGGTGTTTTAGTTGTTATATGATGATCTTTGCTACAAACTACTATATATGTATTCGATGATGGATTATTAATTACCTATTAGGAAATGTCTGATGACGAAAGGGAATTCGCTATGTGCGAGTACTGCGAAGATGAGTGCGGTCTGTGCGATAGGCCTCACTTGGTAGAAGGTCGGCGCTTCAGCACCAAGCTCCAAGAGACCTTCGATGTTGAAACGGTATGCAACGACGACAAGTGTCTTTTGTTATTTTTTGCACGACTTCTCTGCTTCTTCAACGTGTAATTTCAGTCTTCTACAATTCGACTAGCTTATCCCATGCCATGCAAGACGCTATGTCTTGGAGAAGATGGGTTTTGAAGATCATGAAAGAATGGAGACAAAGATAATTCAACTAAGGACCCATCATGGTTATGATTTTGCTGTTAATCTATACAATTCTATGAACTCATCCAATTTTGGTTGCCTGAATTGGGAAGCCCTTTGCAAGGCGTATGATTTTCATGAGGGTATGCTTCTCACCTTCGATCTTGGTGATCTTGACATCAACGAAAATGATATGACCATTTGGGTCCTTGTTGACATGCTTCCAGTTCTACCACTGTGTGAGTTTCTTAAACATATTTACTAAGTAATTTATATTGTTTATTTCAAAATATTTGACAGTTTATTTCCATTGACAGCTTATCTTCATTCTTCAAAAAATGTATGGAAAATGGTAGACAGAACCTACTACTACAATGATGAAGCACAATTAACTTATAAGGAGCAAGATGGTCTTATCGCATTTTTTACTGATATTGAGAATTACAATAGCTATTATCAAACTCCTCCACATTATGGTCAATATGTGCCACTAGTGAACGTGTTGAACTACGGTAACATCAACGGAGATATCATGGTAAGATTTTCTACTATTACGACATCCATGCATCTTTTGCATAAATTCTTCTAAAACTAAACTATATTGCTAACTACAAAGTTATTACTATGTTTTTGAATAGAAAATCCTGATGGATTGTGTGCCTCATCTGATGTTGACGAGATGTCGTGTTAATGTTATGAGCTTATGGCCACCACTGCCAGGTCAGCCGCAGTATCCACATCACTCATGTCCATACCGGATTTCTAAAAGTGAGGAAGCCATGATAATAGATGATTTCAAAAAATGTTTGAACCATCGTAGAGAGCTACTTGGAAGCAACATTGTGCGTCGGCCAAGACTTGGAGACAGGGTGATCTCTGTTCTTTATTATGGAGAGTCAATTTTCCTTAATGCAGCATCAATGCCTATCTTGTTTTATGATATTTTACCTAAGAGAGGGTAGAGTAGGTCCTATGAGAGGAGTAGGTCATAGCTAGAACGTGTTATTATGTGCTACAATGTGTTAGAGTTGATGATGATGATGAGGAGTTGTGATTATGACTAGTGACCAAATTGTTATATGATGTCTCATTGACGAACATTGTTTGATGGTGATGACAAGTGGTAATGAATATGCTATTTAAACAGACTAGTTCATGATGAGTTTTTATTGTATAAAAGATATATCTGTTTAAACATATACAATGCCAAAATGCTAAAAAAACATAAATGTTAGCAGTAGCGCGGGCCTGAAAACGCGCTACTAGTACTTGAACTTACCAGTAGCGCTGGCCTAAAAACGCGCTACTGCTTCAAAATAGCTGTAGCGTCGTAGCAGTAGCGTTGGTTCCCGCGCTACTGGTAGCTCAAAAACCAGCGCTACTGGTAAGCATTTTCCTAGTAGGGACATTGCTTGCAAGGCTTATCATGATGTGTATTACCGGGAGGGCCCGGAGATACCTCTCCGATACTTAGAGTGAAAAATCCTAATCTCGATCTATGCCAACCCAACAAACACCTTTGGAGATACCTATTGAGCACCTTTACAATCACCCAGTTACATTGTGATGTTTGATAGCACACAAATTATTCCTCCGCTATCCGAGAGTTGCATAATCTCATTGTCAAAGGAATATGTATATGACATGAGGAAAGCAATAGCAATAAAACTGAATGATCAATATGCTAAGCTAACAGATGGGTCTTTTCCATCACATCATTCTCCTAATGATGTGACCCTGTTCATCAAATGACAACACATGTCTATGGTTAGGAAACTTAACCATCTTTGATTAACGAGCTAGTCTAGTAGAGGCTCACTAGGGACATGGTGTTTTGTCTATGTTTCCACACATGTATCAAGTTTCTGGTTAATACAATTCTAGCATGAATAATATACATTTATCATGATATAAGGAAATATAAAATAACAACTTTATTATTGCCTCTAGGGCATATTTCCTTCAGTCTCCCACTTGCACTAGAGTCAATAATCTAGTTCACATCGCCATGTGATTTAACACCAATAGTTCACATCTTTATCTGATTAACACCCATAATTCACATCGCCATGTGACCAACACCCAAAGGGTTCACTAGAGTCAATAATCTAGTTCACATCGCTATGTGATTAACACCCAAAGAGTACTAAGGTGTTATCATGTTTTGCTTGTGAGAGAGGTTTAGTTAACGGGTCTGTCACATTCAGATCCGTATGTATTTTGCAAATTTCTATGTCTACAATGCTCTGCATGGAGCTACTCTAACTAATTGCTCACGCTTTCAATATGTATACAAATTGAGACTCAGAGTCATCTGGATCGGCGTAAAAGCTTGCATCGACGTAACTCTTTACGACGAACTCTTTATCACCTCCATAACCGAGATATATTTCCTTAGTCCTCTAAGGATAATTTTGACCGCTGTCCAGTGATCTACTCCTGGATCACTGTTGTACCCCCTTGCCAAACTCATGGTAAGGTACACAATAGGTCTTCCACACAGCATGGCTTATCGTATAGAACCTATGGCTGAGGCATAGGGAATGACTTTCGTTCTCTCTCTATCTTCTGTTGTGGTCAGGCTTTGAGTCTTACTCAACTTCACACCTTGTAATACAGGCAAGAACGCTTTCTTTGACTGATCCATTTTGAACTTCTTCAAAACTTTATCAAGGTATGTGCTTTGTGAAAGTCCAATTAAGCGTCTTGATCTATCTCTATAGATCTTGATGCCTACGATATAAGCAGCTTCACCGAGGTCTTTCATTGAAAAACTTTTGTTCAAGTATCCTTTTATGCTTTCCAGAAATTCTACATCATTTCCAATCAACAATATGTCATCCACATATAATATTAGAAATGCTACAGAGCTCCCACTCACTTTCTTGTAAATACAGGCTTCTCCAAAAGTCTGTATAAAACCATATTCTTTGATCACATTATCAAAGCGTATATTCCAACTCTGAGATGCTTGAACCACTCCATAAATGGATCGCTGGAGTTTGCACACTTTGTTAGCACTTTTAGGATCGACAAAACCTTCTGGTTGCATCATATACAACTCTTCTTTGAGAAATCCATTAAGGAATGCAATTTTGACGTCCATTTGCCAGATTTCATAATTATAAAATGTGGTAATTGCTAACATGATTTGGACAGACTTAAGCATCACTACGGGTGAGAATGTCTCATCGTAGTCAACTCCTTGAACTTGTCGAAAACCTTTCTCAACAAGTCGAGCTTTGTAGACAGTAACATTACCATCAGCGTCAGTCTTCTTCTTGAAGATCCATTTATTCTCTATGGCTCACCAATAATCGGGCAAGTGAACCAAAGTCCACACTTTGTTCTCAGACATGGATCCTATCTCAGATTTCATGGCCTAAAGCCATTTATCAGAATCTGGGCTCATCATCCCTTCCTCATAGTTCATAGGTTCGTCATGGTCTAGTAACATGACTTCCAGAACAGGATTACCATACCACTATGTGCGGAACGTGCTCTGGTTGACCTACGATGTTTGTTAGTAACTTGATCTGAAGTTTCATGATCATTATCATTAGCTTCCTCTCTAGTTGGTGTAGGCATCACTGGAACTGATTTCTGTGATGAGCTACTTTCCAATTCGAGAGAAGGTACAATTACCTCATCAAGTTCTACTTTCCTCCCACTCACTTCTTTCGAGAGAAACTCCTTTTCTAGAAAGGATCCATTCTTAGCAACAAAATTTTTGCCTTCGGATCTATGATAGAAGGTGTACCCAACAGTTTCTTTGGGGTATCCTATGAAGATGCACTTCTCTGATTTGGGTTCGAGCTTATCACTTTGAAACTTTTTCACACAAGCATCGCAACCCCAAATTTTAAGAAAAGACAGCTTTGGTTTCTAGCCAAACCATAGTTCATACGGTGTCGTCTCAATGGATTTAGACGGTGCCCTATTTAACGTGAATGCAGCTGTCTCTAATGCATAACCCCAAAACGATAGTGGTAAATCGGTAAGAGACATCATAGATTGCACCATATCTAATAAAGTATGGTTATGATGTTGGGACGCACCATTACGCTATGGTGTTCCAGGTGACGTGAGTTGTGAAACTATTCCACATTGTTTTAAATGAAGGCCAAACTCATAACTCAAATATTTGCTTCTGCGATCAGATCGTAGAAACTTTATTTTCTTGTTACGATGATTCTCCACTTCACTCTGAAATTATTTGAACTTTTCAAATGTTTCATACTTGTGTTTCATCTAGTAGATATACCCATCTCTGCTCAAATCATCTGTGAAGGTCAGAAAATAACGATACCCGCTGCGTGCCTCAATACTCATTGGACCGCATACATCGATATGTATTATTTCCAATAAGTCATTGGCTCGCTCCATTGTTCCGGAAACAGAGTTTTAGTCATCTTACCCACGCGGCATGGTTCACAAGTATCAAATGATTCATAATCAAGTGATTCCAAAGGCCCATCTGCATGGACTTTCTTCATGCGCTTTACACCAATATGACCTAAACGACAATGCCACAAATATGTTGCACTATCATTATCAATTTTACATATTTTGGCATCAATATTGTGGAATATGTGTATCACTATGATCGAGATTCAATAAACCATTTACATTGGGTGTATGACCATAGAAGGTTTTATTCATGTAAACAGAATAACAATTATTCTCTGACTTAAATGAATAACCGTATTGCAATAAACATGATCCAATCATATTCATGCTCAACACAAACACCAAATAACATTTATTTAGGTCCAACACTAATCCCGAACGTAGAGGGAGTGTGCGATGGTGATCTTATCAACCATGGAATCACTTCCAACACACATCATCACCTCGGCCTTAAATGGTCTCTGTTCATTTTGTAACTCCTGTTTCGAGTTACTAATCTTAGCAACTGAACCGGTATACGCTGGGGTTACTATGAACACTAGTAAAATACACATCAATAACATGTATACCTTTGTTCACTTTGCCATCCTTCTCATCCACCAAGTATTTGGGACAGTTCCACTTCTAGTGACCATCCCCTTTGCAGTAGAAGCACTCAGTTTCAGGCTAAGGTCTAGCTTTGGGCTTCTTCACGGGAGTGGCAACTTGCTTGTCATTCTACTTGAAGTTTCCTTTCTTTTCCTTTGCCTTTTTTCTTGATACTAGTAGTCTTGTCAACCATCAACACTTAATTCTTTTTCTTGATTGCTACCTTCGTCGATTTCAGCATCGCGAAGAGCTCAGGAATTGTTTTTGTCATCCCATGCAAATTATAGTTTATCACAAAGTTCTAGTAGCTCGATGATAGTGACTAAAGAACTCTGTCAATCACTATCTTATCTGTAAGATTAACTCCCACTTGATTCAAGCGATTGTACTACCCAGACATTCTGAGTACATCCTCACTGGCTGAGCTATTCTCCTCCATCTTGTAGGCAAAGTACTTGTCAGAGGTCTCATACCTCTCGACATGGGCATGAGTCCGCAATACCAATTTCAACTATTGGAACATCTTATATGCTCAGTGGCGTTCAAAACGTTTTTGAACTCCCGATTCTAAGCCGTAAAGCATGGTGCACTAGACTATCAAGTAGTCATCATACCGAGCTTGTCAAATGTTCATAATGTCTGCATCTGCTCATGCAATAGGTTTGTCACCTATTGGTGCATCAAGGACATAATTCTTCTGTGCAGCAACGAGGATAATCCTCAGATCACGGACCCAGTCCGCATCATTGCTACTACCATCTTTCAACTTAGTTTTCTCTAGGAACATATCAAAAACATAGGGGAGCTACAACGCGAGCGATTGATCTATAACATAGATATGCAAATACTATCAGGACTAAGTTCATGATAATTAAGTTCAATTAATCAAATTACTTAAGAACTCCCACTTAGATAGACACCCCTCGAGTCATCTAAATGATTAAGTGATCCAAATCAACTAAACCATGTCCAATCATCACGTGAGATGGATTAGTCTTCAATGGTGAACATCTCCATGTTGATCATATCTACTATATGATTCACGTTTGACCTTTCGGTCTCCAGTGTTCTGAGGCCATGTCTATACATGCTAGGCTCGTCAAGTTTACCCGAGTATTCTTCATGTGCAAAACTGTCTTGCACCAGTTGTATGTGAACGTAGAGCCTATCACACCCGATCATCACGTGGTGTCTCAGCATGATGAACTGTCGCAACAGTGCATACTCAGGGAGAACACTTATACCTTGAAATTTTAGTAAGGGATCATCTTATAATGCTACCGCCGTACTAAGCAAAATAAGATGCATAAAAGATAAACATCACATGCAATCAAAACATGTGACATGATATGGCCATCATCATCTTGTGCCTTTGATCTCCATCTCCAAAGCACCGTCATGATCTCCATCGTCACCGGCTTGACACCTTGATCTCCATCGTAGAGTCGTGGTCGTCTCGCTAACTATTGCTTCTAAAACTATCGCTAACGCATGGTGATAAAGTAAAGTAATTACATGGCATTTGCATTTCATACAATAAAGAGACAACCGTTGTATATCACAAAACATGATCATCTCATACAACAACATATATCACATCATGTCTTGACCATATCACATCACAACATGCCCTACAAAAACAAGTTAGACGTCCTCTACTTTGTTGTTGCAAGTTTTACGTGGCTCCTACGGACTTCTAGCAAGAACCATTATTACCTACACATCAAAAACCACAACAGTGATTTATCAAGTTTGTTGTTTTAACCTTCAACAAGGACCGGCCACAGTCAAATTCGATTCAACTAAAGTTGGAGAAACAGACACCCGCCAGCCACCTTTATGGAAAACTAGTTGCATGTCTGTCGGTGGAACTAGTCTCATGAACGTGGTCATGTGATAACCCACAAGTATAGGGGATCGCAACAGTTTTCGAGGGTGGAGTATTCGACCCAAATTTATTGATTCGACACAAGGGCAGCCAAAGAATATTCTCAAGTATTAACAGTTGAGTTGTTAATTCAACCGCACCTAAAAGACTTAATATCTGCAGCAAAGTATTTAGTAGAAAAGTAATATGGAAGTAACGGTAGTGGTGGCAAAGGTAACAATATTGGTTTTGGAGCGATTGTAACAGTGGCAACGGAAAAGTAACTAAGCAAAGATCAATATGTGAAAAGCTCGTAGGCAATGGATCAGTGATGGATAATTATGTCGGATGCGATTCCTCATGCAACAGTTATAACCTAGGGTGACACAGAACTAGCTCCAGTTCATTAATGTAATGTAGGCATGTATTCCGAATATAATCATACGTGCTTATGGAAAAGAACTTGCATGACATCTTTTGTCCTACCCTCCTGTGGCAGCGGGGTCCTATTGGAAACTAAGGGATATTAAGGCCTCCTTTTAATAGAGTACCGGACCAAAGCATTAACACTTAGTGAATACATGAACTCCTCAAACTACGGTCATCATCGGTAAGTATCCCGATTATTCTCACTTCGGGGTTAACATATCATAACACATAATAGGTGACTGTAGACTTGCAAGATAGGATCAAGAACTCATATATATTCATGAAAACATAATAGGTTCAGATCTGAAATCATGGCACTCGGGCCCTAGTGACGAGCATTAAGCACAACAAAGTCATAGCAACATCAATATTAGAACATAATGGATACTAGGGATCAAACCCTAACAAAACTAACACGATTACATGATAAATCTCATCCAACCCATCACCGTCCAGCAAGCCTACAATGGAATTACTCACGCACGGCGGTGAGCATCATGAAATTGGTGATGGAGGATGGTTGATGATGACGATGGCGATGGATTCCCCTCTCCGGAGCCCCGAACAGACTCCAGATCAGCCCTCCCGAGAGAGATTAGGGCTTGGTGGCGGCTCCGTATCGCAAAACGTGATGAATACTTCTCTCTGATTTTTTTCTCCCCGAACGTGAATATATAGAGCTGGAGCAAGTTAGAGTCCAAAACAAGGGCAAAAGTGTTTGGAGAAGTAGATACGATGGAGACGTATCAACTACCCCAAGCTTAAACCTTTGCTTGTCCTTAAGCAATTCAGTTGATAAACTGAAAGTGATAAAGAAAAACTTTTACACACTTTCTTTGCTCTTGTTGTTGTAAATATGTAAAGCCATCATTCAAGTTTTCAGCAAAGATTATGAACTAACCATATTCATAATAACATTTAGGTCTCATGTTTACTCATATCAATGAGATAATCAACTAGCGAGCAATAATAATAAATCTCGGATGACAACACTTTCTCAAAACAATCATAATATGATATAACAAGATGGTATCTCGCTAGCCCTTTCTGAGACCGCAAAACATAAATGCAGAGCACCTCGGAAGATCAAGGGCTGACTGGAAATTGTAATTCATGGTAAAAGAGATCCAGTCACAGTCATACTCAATGTAAACTAATAGTAATCCATGCAAATGACAGCGGTGCTCTCCAACTAGTGTTTTTTAATAAGAGGATGATGACTCAACATAAAAGTAAATAGATAGGCCCTTCGCAGAGGGAAGCAGGGATTTGTAGAGCTGCGAGAGGTCGATTTTGAAATAGATATAAATAATATTTTGAGTGGTATAATTTCATTGTCAACATAACAACCGAGAGATCTCGATATCTTCTATGCTACACACATTATAGGCGGTTCCCAAATAGAATGGTAAAGTTTATACTCCCCCTACCACAAACAAACATCAATCCATGGCTTGTCCGAAACAATGGGTGCCTCCAACTAACAAAAATACTAGGGGAGTTTTGTTTGCAATTATTTTGATTTGATTTGAGCATGGGACTGGGCATCCCGGTTACCAGCCATTTTCTCGTGAATGAGGAGCGCAGTCCACTCCTCTTGAGAATAACCCGGCTAGAATGGCAGATATAGGCAACCCTAGTTGAAACATGAGCTATTCGAGCATACAAAATGGAATTTCATTTGAAGGTTTAGAGTTTGGCACATACAAATTTACTTGGAACGGCAGGTAGATACCGCATATAGGAAGGTACGGTGAACTCATATGGAATAACTTTTGGTGTTTATGGAAGTGGATGCTCAAGCAGTATTCCCGCTTAGTACAAGTGAAGGCTAGAAAGAGACTGGGAAGCGACCAGCTAGAGAGCGACAACAGTCATGAGCATGCATTAAAACTAATCAACACTAAATGCAAGCATGAGTAGGATATAATTCACCATGAACATAAATATCGTGGAGGCTATGTTGATTTTGTTTCAACTACATGCGTGAACATGTGCCAAGTCAAGCCACTCGAAACGTTCAAAGGAGGATACCACCCTATCATACCACATCACAACCATTTTAATAGCATGTTGGCACGCAAGGTAAACCATTATGAATTCCTAGCTAATTAAGCATGGCATGAGCACCTATAATCTCTAATTGTCATTGCAAACATGTTTCATTCATAATAGGCTGAATCAGGAACGATGAACTAATCATAATTACAAAAACAAGATAGGTTGAGTTCATACCAGTTTTTCTCATCGCAATCAGTCCATCATATATCGTCATTATTGCCTTTCACTTGCACAACCAAATAGTGTGGATAATAATAATAGTGCACGTGCATTGGACTAAGCTGGAATCTGCAAGCATTCAATACAAGGGAGAAGACAAGGTAATATGGGCTCTTTGTTAAATCAACAATAATGCATCTGACAGCCACTCAACAATTTCATCATGGTCTTCTCCTCTCAACCCCCAAAGGAAAGAAAAGAAACAAAACTATTTACATGGGAAAGCTCCCAACAAGCAAAAGAAGAATGAGATATCTTTTTGGTTTTTGTTAATTACTAATACTACAAGCATGGAAAGTAGACTAGCTAAAAGTTACAACAATTTTTTTTGGTTTTTCTTAAGTTTTTTCAAACACACAAGAAGAATGCTGGAAAATAAAATAAACTAGCATGGATGATACAGTGAAAAAGTATGAGCACCGGTAACTGGAATGAGTGTGTGAACATGAATGTAATTTCGGTGAGGAATACATACTCCCCCAAGCTTAGGCTTTTGGCCTAAGTTGGTCTATGCCCATGGATCAAAATGGTCCCCTCCAGTGTACTGAGGAGGGTCCTCGGGGTGCCACTGGTTGGTGATCTCCTTCGGATCCCACTGATAAACCGACTGCCGATAAGGATCAAGGGGTGGCTCCAGCTCGGGCTCTGGGGATCGTGTTCGCTCCCAATATGCATAAATGTCATCGGGCAGGATGATATATGTGCCTGAATAAATGTTAAACAAAGAAGGTGCAGGCACGGTAATAATCTGACAAGTCTTTTCACTGAATACGAGGTTATAAATGAGTCTCTTCTCCTTATCATCGTGAATAAAATGAAGTGCTACCATACTTTTATAATCTTTGAAAATAGGGGGTAACACCTTTTCTTCTTTCTCATAGTGTCTAATAGGTATCTCAAAATATTTAGCAAGACGCAAAGCAAAGATACCTCCAAAAATGGGGCCCTTTGTACGGTTCAGACTCAACCGTTTAGCAACCATAGCACCTAAACTGAAAGTTCTATGACAGAATAAAGCATGCGCAAAATGGCGAGGTCAGGGGCACTGAGGCCCCCACTGTTCCCGCGGCCAATTAAACATCTACTAGCGAATAATTGCATAGTAGCGTAGAACAGGAAAATGTATGATAGTAGTTCTTGCCTCTGACACTTTTCTCGTTTCCCCTACAGCAATCATATCAATAAATCCTACCACATCCTTAGGATGTGGTTCCTCAACGCTGCCCTCAAAAGGCAACTTGCAAACCGCACAAAAATTATAAAGTGACATCTCCTTAAACTCATCATATAAATAAAAGTCTGCCGAAGATGGCGACCTCCTAGCATGGAAATGAAATTTTTTCACAAAAATATTAGTGAGTAGGAGATACTGTTCGAGCTGGTCGTGGAGGAAGTCGGTGAGGCCTACATTCTCAGCCAAATAATAAAAGTCTTCATAAATCTCGGATGCTCTCAAGAACTCATCACAAGGCCATTCGCATGGCCAAACCTCCACAGTGCGAGGGAGATTATATTTGGGTTTCTTATTCTCTTCACTTTGCTTATCCTTGGAGCTTCGGCTCGAAGAGCCCGTCAAAAATCTCTTCATCATTTTCTGAAAATTTCTGAAAATTTTAGTAACTTAAAATAAAAGTGAACCAAACTCAACAAGATTGATAGCAACTACTCCCACAAGTGCTTAGAGGCCATATCATGCAATAGAACTACTTGGGACCAAATAAAATTGACATGCAAGCTCAAGAACAGGGTCACCTAAGCAGCAAAAATTTGCAATAAATAAAGCACTAGAACAAAAACTAATTGGACCATTGGAGGAGTCACATACTGAAGAACAATCCCCCAAAGCAGTTTTGTGAATGGTGCTTTGAGCAAGGAGATCGAAAATGGCAGCAAGATGAGCTAGAACTCAGGTTTGAGTTGGTGGAGGATTTTTTCTGAAGGAAGACGAAGTGTGTGGGTGCAAGAATAAGTGGAGGGGGCCATGAGGGGTCCACGAGGCAGGGGGCGCGCCCTCCACCCTCGTGGGCACATGGTGGGTCCCCCTGGTGTGTTCTTAGTGCCAATAATTCTTAAATATTCTAGAAAAATCATATTTCATTTTCAGGACATTTGGAGAACTTTTATTTTAGGGGTATTTTTTATTGCAAGGATAATTCAGAAAACAGACAGAAAATACTATTTTTGCTTTATTAAATCTAAATAACAGAAAGTAAAAAGAGGATACAGAAAGTTGTGTTTTCTAACTTCATCCATCTCATGCTCATCAAAAGGAATCCACTAACAAGGTTGATCAAGTCTTGTTAACAAACTCATTCCGAATTGCATGAAACCGGAGAATTTTCGAATAAAACTAGTTTACCTCAACGGGGATATGCACATCCCCAACAATAAGAATGTCATATTTCTTATTGACAGTAGGAAGAGGAAATTCAAAACCTCCAATAATAATCATTGAAAATTTTCCAATAGAATTGATACTATGGACTTGAGGTTGTTTCCTCAGAAAGTGTACCATATGCTCATTACCATTAACATGAAAAGTGACATTGCCTTTGTTGCAATCAATAACAGCCCCTGCAGTATTCAGAAAGGGTCTACCAAGAATAATAGACATACTATCGTCCTCGGGAATATCAAGAATAACAAAGTCCGTTAAGATAGTAACGTTTGCAACCACAACAGGCACATCCTCACAAATACCGACAGGTATAGCAGTTGATTTATCAGCCATTTGCAAAGATATTTCAGTAGGTGTCAACTTATTCAAATCAAGTCTACGATATAAAGAGAGAGGCACAACACTAACACCGGCTCCAAGATCACATAAAGCAGTTTTAACATAGTTTCTTTTAATGGAGCATGGTATAGTTGGTACTCCTGGATCTCCTAGTTTCTTAGGTATTCCACCTTTAAAAGTATAATTAGCAAGCATGGTGGAAATTTCACCTTCCGGTATCTTTCTCTTATTTGTGACAATATCTTTCATATAATTAGCATAAGGATTCATTTTAAGCATATCAGTCAAACGCATACGCAAAAAGATAGGTCTAATCATTTTAGCAAAGCGCTCAAAATCCTCAGCATCCTTTTTCTTGGATGGTTTAGGAGGAAAAGGCATGGGTTTCTGAACCCATGGTTCTCTTTCTTTACCGTCCTTCCTAGCAACGAAGTCTCTCTTATCATAACGGTGATTCTTTGATTGTGGGTTATCAAGATCAACAGCATGTTCAATCTCTACATCGTTGTTATTGCTAGGTTGAGCATCAACATGAACATCATTATTAACATTATCACTAGGTTCATGTTCATCACCAGATTGTGTTTCAGGATCGGAAATAGAAATATCATTGGGATTCTCAGGTGTGTCTACAACAGGTTCACTAGAAGCATGCAAAGTCCTATCATTTTTCTTTTTTCTTCTTATTAGAAGAACTAGGTGCATCAACATTAGTTCTCTGAGAATCTTGCTCAATTCTCTTAGGGTGGCCCTCAGGATACAAAGGTTCCTGAGTCATTTTACCCCCTCTAGTCATAACTCTAATAGCATTATCATTTTTCTTATTATTTAATTCATTGAGCAAATCATTCTGAGCCTTAAGTACTTGTTCTACCTGAGTGGTAACCATAGAAGCATGTTTACTAATAATTTTAAGTTCACCTTTAACTCTAGACATATAATCACTCAAGTGTTCAATCATATAAGCACTGCGTTTCAATTGTCTACTAACATAAGCATTGAAGTTTTCTTATTTAACAATAAAATTATCAAACTCATCCAAGCATTGGCTAGCAGACTTATTACGAGGAATATCACCTTCATCAAATCTATCGAGAGAATTTACCACATGTACTGTCGGGTTATCAAGACCATGTATTTCTTCAATAGGTGGTAAATTCTTAACATGTTTAGCTTTAATACATTTTTCTTTCATAGATTTCTTTGCCTCTTGCATATTTTCAGGACTGAGAAATAGAATACCCCTTTTCTTTGGAGTTGGCTTAGGAGTTGGTTCAGGAAGTGTCCAATCATTTTCATTACTCAAGATATTATTGAATAGCAATTCAGCTTGATCAACTGTTCTTTCCCTGAAAACACAACCAGCACAACTATCCAGGTGGTCTCTGGAAGCATCAGTTAGTCCATTATAAAAGATATAAAGTATTTCATTTTTCTTGAGAAGATGATCAGGAAAAGCATTAAGTAATTGGAGAAGCCTCCCCCAAGCTTGTGGGAGACTCTCTTCTTTAATTTGCACAAAATTATATATTTCCCTTATGGTAGCTTGTTTCTTATGAGCGGGCAAATATTTAGCAGAGAAGTAATAAATCATATCCTGGAGACTACACAGACAACTAGGATCAAGAGAATTAAACCATGTTTTAGCATCACCCTTTAAGGAGAACGGAAACAACTTAAGGATAAAGTAATAGTGAGTTTTCTCATCATTATTGAACAGGGTGGCTATATCATTTAATTTAGTAAGATGTGCTACAACAGTTTCAGATTCATAGCCATAAAAAGGACCAGATTCAACCAAAGTAATTAACTCAGGATCGACAGAGAAATCATAATCCTTATCAATGATACAGATAGGTGAAGTAGCAAAAGCAGGGTCATATTTCATTCTAGCATTCAAAAAAATTCTTTTAGCTTAACTAATAATTTCTTAAGATCATATCTATCATTGCAAGCTAAAAAGTCTCTAGCAGTTTCTTCATCCATAACATAACCCTCAAGAACAACATGCAATTCATATCTAGGGTGAGAATCTTCATCATCACTTTCATCAATATTATCAGTTTCAATAATTTCATTCTGTCTAACCCTAGCAAGTTGTTCCTCCAGAAATTCACTTAGTGGCACAGTATTATCAAGCATATAAGTAGTTCCATCATAAGCATCATGCATAGCAGAAGTGGCATCATCAATAACATGCAACATATCAGAATGAATAACAGGAGTAGGTGTCGCAAGTTTACTCATAACAGAAGGTAAATCAAGTGCAGAGCTAGATGGCAGTTCCTTACCTCCCCTCGTAGTTGAGGGATAAATCTTGGTTCTTTCATCTTTCAAGTTCTTCATAGTGATCAACAGATATAAATCCCAAGTGACTCAAAGAATAGAGCTATGCTCCCTGGCAATGGCGCCAGAAAATAGTCTTGATAACCCACAAGTATAGGGGATCGCAATAGTTTTTGAGGGTAGAGTATTCAACCCAAATTTATTGATTCGGCATAAGGGGAGCCAAAGAATATTCTCAAGTATTAACAGTTGAGTTGTCAATTCAACTGCACCTGAAAGACTTAATATCTGCAGCAAATTATTTAGTAGAAAAGTAATATGGAAGTAACGGTAACAGTGGCAAAAGTAACAGTATTGGTTTTGGAGTGATTGTAACAGTGGCAACGGAAAAGTAACTAAGCAAATATCAATATGTGAAAAGCTCGTAGGCAATGGATCAGTGATGTATAATTATGTCGGATGCGATTCCTTTTGCAACAGTTATAACCTAGGGTGACACAAAACTAGCTCCAGTTCATCAATATAATGTAGGCATGTATTCCGAATATAGTCATACGTGCTTATGGAAAAGAACTTGCATGACATCTTTTGTCCTACCCTCCCGTGGCTGTGGGGTCCTATTGGAAACTAAGGGATATTAAGGCCTCCTTTTAATAGAGTACCAAACCAAATCATTAACACTTAGTGAATACATGAACTCCTCAAACTACGGTCATCACCGGTAAGTATCCCGATTATTGTCACTTCGGGGTTAACGGATCATAACACATAATAGGTGACTATAGACTTGCAAGATAGGATCAAGAACTCACATATATTCATGAAAACATAATAGGTTCAGATTTGAAATCATGGCACTCGGGCCCTAGTGATAAGCATTAAGCATAGCAAAGTCATAGCAACATCAATCTCAGAACATAATGGATACTAGGGATCAAACCCTAACAAAACTAACTCGATTACATGATAAATCTCATCCAACTCATCACCATCCAGCAAGCCTACGATGGAATTACTCACACACGGCGATGAGCATCATGAAAGTGGTGATGGATGAAGGTTGATGATGACGATGGCGATGGCGACGGATTCCCCTCTCCGTAGCCCCGAACGGACTCTAGATCAGCCATCCCAAGAGAGATTAGGGCTTGGTGGTGGCTCCGTATCGTAAAACGCAATGAATCCTTCTCTCTGATTTTTTTCTCCCCGAACATGAATATATAGAGTTGGAGTTGAGGTTGGTGGAGCTCCAGGGGGCCCACGAGGCAGGGGCGCGCCCCCACCCTTTTGGACCGGGTGTGGGCCCCCTGACATAGATTCTTTTGCCAGTATTTTTTATATATTCCAAAAATATTCTATATTGATATTTAGGTCATTCTGAGAAATTTTATTTCTGCACAAAAATAACACCATGGCAATTCTGCCGAAAACAGCGTCAGTTCGGGTTAGTTCCATTCCAATCATGCAAGTTAGAGTCCAAAATAAGGGCAAAAGTGTTTGGAAAAATAGATACGATGGAGACATATCATCATGTAAGGTTGGTCCGGGCTGCTTCATCCAACAGTAACGCCGAATCAAAATAAGACATTGATGGTAAGCAGTATGACGATCACTGCCCACAACTCTTTGTGTTCTACTCGTGCATATCATTTACGCATAGACCTGACTCGGATGCCACTATTGGGAACGTAGCATGCAATTTCAAAAATTTCCTACGCTCACGCAAGCTCTATCTAGGAGATGCATAGCAATGAGAGGGGAAGGGTGTGTCCATGTACCCTCATAGACCGAAAGCGGAAGCATTTGACAACGCGGTTGATGTAGTCGAACTTCTTCTCGTTCCGACCAATCAAGCACAGAATATACAACATCTCCGAGTTCTGCACACGTTCAGCTCGATGACGTCCCTCGAACTCTTGATCTAGCAAAATGTCGAGGGAGAGTTTCGTCAACACGACGACGTGCTGACGGTGATGGTGAAGTGATCCGCGCAGGGCTTTGCCTAAGCACTACGACAAGATCACCAGTGGCGTAAACTGTGGAGGGGGGTGCCTCACATGGCTAACAATCGTTGTCATGTGTTCTAGCGGTGACCCCCCTCGTATATATAGGTTGGAGGGGAGGAGAGGCAGCCAAGGGGGCGCCCCAAGTAGGAGGAATCCGACATGGGCACCTCCCAATTCGGCCTCCCCCCTTCCATATCCATCCGGAGGGGGAAGGAAGGAGGAGGGAGGAGGGAAGGAAGGGGGAGGCCGAATCCCTCCCCTTCCTTTCTCCCTTCTCCTCTTTCCTTCCCCCATATTTTGGCCTACATGGGGTGCACCAGCCCCTTAGGGACTGGTCTGTCCCCCTCTTGGCCCATTAAGGCCCATGTAGTTGCCAGGGGGATGCCCGGAACCCCTTTGGGTGACCCGATATGCACTTGGTACCCCGGAACACTTCCGGTGTCCGAATACCATCATAATATATATCAATCTTTACCTCTCGGCCATTTCAAGACTCATTGTCATGTACGTGATCTCATCTGGGACTCCGAACAACATTTAGTCCCCAAATCACATAACTCATATAATACAAAATTGTCATCGAACGTTAAGCGTGCGGACCCTACGGGTTCGAGAACTATGTAGACATGACCGAGACACCTCTCCGGTCAATAACCAACAGCGGAACCTGATTGCTCATATTGGTTTCTACATATTCTACGAAGATCTTTATCGGTCGTACCGTAATGACAACACACGCTATTCCCTTTGTCATCGGTATGTTACTTGCCCGAGATTCGATCGTCGATATCTTCATACCTAGTTCAATCTCGTTAAGGGCAAGTCTCTTATCTCGTTTCATAATACATCATCCCGTAACGAACTCATTAGTCATATTTCTTGCAAGGCTTATCATGATGTGTATTACCGAGAGGGCCCAGAGATACCTCTTTGATACTCGGAGTGACAAATCCTAATATCGATCTATGCCAACCGAACAAACACCTCCGAAGTTACCTGTAGAGCATCTTTATAATCACCCAGTTATGTTGTGACGTTTGATAGCACACAAGGTATTCCTCCGGTATCCGGGAGTTGCATAATCTCATAGTCAAAGGAATATGTATATGACATGAAGAAAGCAATAGCAATAAAACTGAATGATCAATATGCTAAGCTAACAGATGGGTCTTGTCCATCAAATCATTCTTCTATTGATGTGATCCCGTTCATCTAATTACAACACATGTCTATGGTTAGGAAACTTAACCATCTTTGATTAACGAGCTAGTCTAGTAGAGGCTCACTAGGGACACAATGTTTTGTCTATGTATCGACACATGTATCGACACAGTATTCTAGCATGAATAATAAACATTTATCATGATATAAGTAAATATAAAATAACAACTTTATTACTGCCTCTACGGCATATTTCCTTCATAATCTCCCTTAACTTTACATCCGGTTTGCGCGGGCATACGGACCATGTTAGATAGCAAAAATGATCCAGATGCGTCGTTCCGAATATTCGCAAGCCTTATGCAAAAACGTTGGAGATGCCCGCAAGAAATTAGACATCACAATACTTTGAGCCTTCAATTTGAGCTCCTCGTAAGAAAAGAAAAAAGCCTTCAATTTTAGCAAGCGTCTGCTCCTATGGTTACATCAGGGATGATCGTCTGCGGAGAATCTAACTAGTTACTAAGCTCCCAAGAAATCCGAGCTCCTAGTGAATCGTTGTTTGCGAGGGGCGTGTGGGACCGTTTGATAGTGGGTGAGACGCATTCAAGAGTCTTTTGGGCCGTTCTCATGAGTCGTGGCCTCGTGGGTCATCTGGTCAAACTGAGATATGAACGTTCTCCTGATTTCTCTCTCCCTCACCGTCGGCCGCCTCCAACACCAAGCCCTCGCCCCTCCCTCCCCCACCCCATGCGATCCCCCCCTTCCCATGCGATTCCCTCCCCCAGTCCACTTCCCCCTGTGATTCCATCCCTCACCCCTCCCCCACCCTTGTCATGCTGAGGGCCAAGGCGGATGAGCCACCGAGGTGGAAGAGGGAGGTGGTGGAGCCTGTTGTTCTCTCAAGCAGGGGGAGCTGCTTCTGCCACCTGGGACTTCCTCTTCGTATTGGCTTCTTCAGTGGACATGTGAAGGTATGGAGGGCTGTATTCGGTTGCGGCCTTGCGGGGCTTCGTTGTCGTGTTGTTCGTATTCCTGCGCTGCATCTAAGGGTTCGATTTCATTG
The DNA here is from genome assembly GCF_003073215.2 of Triticum urartu. NCBI lineage: Eukaryota > Viridiplantae > Streptophyta > Magnoliopsida > Poales > Poaceae > Triticum > Triticum urartu. The sequence goes on from NC_053028.1 coordinate 58,298,635, forward strand.
CCTTCCATTTTAGTGGGGTTGTCTCGGCTGAAACATGTCCACATAGTGGAGGTGATTGAATCAAAACTTGTAATGTTGTTGTTAATTTCACTAGTTTGGCATCCATTTTAAGATGAGGATGCTGCTGCAACATGTATATGCACTTTAGATTTCTGATATTGCCATTCATTAATCAAAACTAGGCTGATTCATTAATCAAAACTAGGTTGTATCATTACTAGTTGATGTAATTAAAATAGTTCTGAGTTGATGAGATATCTAATTGTGTACCTTGGTATAGGAATTGTAATTTGGAATTTATTTGAAACTCGGTATATGAAGTTTCCTCTTATTTACTTTTCCATATTTGTCTGGGCGAGGTGGGTGGCAGCGCTGCTTGTTTCTGGAGCGTTTGGGCGTGGGTGTTCTTGATCGGCGGGGTCCGGCACCAGAGACGTGCTCTGTGTTTGCCCGGAATGGCAAAAGGACCAGGTGGATGATATGTCTCCAACGTATCTATAATTTTTTATTGTTCCATGCTATTATATTATCTGTTTTGGATGTTTAATGGGCGTTAATATGCTCTTTTATATTATTTTTGGGACTAACCTATTAACCGGAGGCCCAGTGCCAGTTTCTGGGTGTTTTTGCCTATTTCAGTATTTCGTAGAAAAGGAATATCAAACGGAATCCAAACGGAACGAAACCTTAGCGTGGATCTTTCTTGGAACAAATGCAATCCAGGAGACTTGGAGTGGAAGTCAGAGACGCAACGAGGCGGCCACGAGGCAGGAGGGCGCGCCCAGGGGGTAGGCGCGCCCCCACCCTCGTGGGCCCCTCGTAGCTCCACCGACGTACTTCTTTCGCCTATATATACTCTTATACCCTAAAAACATCCAGGGGAGCCACGAAACCACTTTTCCACCGCCGCAACCTTTTGTACCCGTGAGATCCCATCTGGGGCCTTTTTCGGCGATTTGCCGGAGGGGGAATCGATCATGGAGGGCTTCTACATCAACACCATAGCCTCTCCGATGATGTGTGAGTAGTTTAGCACAGACCTTCGAGTCCATAGTTATTAGCTAGATGGCTTCTTCTCTCTCTTTGGTTCTCAATACAAAGTTCTTCTCCATGTTCTTGGAGATCTATTCGATGTAATATTCTTTTGCGGTGTGTTTGCTGAGATTCGATGAATTGTGGATTTATGATCAAGTTGATCTATGAACAATATTTGGTTCTTCTATGAATTCTTATATGCATGATTTGATATCTTTGCAAGTTGTAAGTGCATCTAGTGCCACCCCTAGTTGGTCTTGGAGTATTGACGACAAACCTGGTTGAGGGACTAATGTGTTTGTGAGAATTGCAGGACAACACATGTAGTAGTCCCTCATTGATTCAGTTTACCTACCGGAGATGACCCCTAAAAATGTATGAAGACATTGAAGACAAAGGTGGTATGTGAAGATATTCACATTGAAGACTATGACAAGAGAAGACATCGCATGAAGACTATGGAGCGAAGACTTACTTGTTTCATTGTTTCCTTTTCTTCTTTGTTGAGTCATAGGAACCACGGTACTATTAAGTGGGGTCCCAGTGAACAAAGTCAGAGTGACTGAAGTGATGCTTAACCACAATCCTATGTCTTCGAGCGAAGACAATGAGAGCAAAACTTATCCAGAGCTGGTAAGTCAACTTTACTTGTAGCACAAGTAAAGTTGCCGCATGTGTTTGAAATCTGACCATTGGAACATGTGTCAGCTCCTTAGTGACCCAGGGTCATTTCAGAGAAATTAGGTCGGGTTGCCTAGTGGCTATAAATAGCCCACCCCCTACACCATAAATTGGCTGGCTGCTCAGAGTTAGTACACGGCTTTTGTCGTTTGAGAGCAACCCACCTCGAAGCCTTTGAGAGAGAAATCCTTGCGAGGACAAAGCCCTAAACACCCAGAGCCAAAGAGTGTTAGGCATCACCGAAGTCTTCATGTATGTGTGATCTGAAGACTTGTTACACTTGAGGACTGTGAATCCTCCAGCCGGTTAGGCATCACGTTCTGAGCATCCAAGAGTCATTGTGGATCGCCGGTGAACGAAGTATGTGAAGGTTTGGAAGTCTACCTTGAAGACTTACCTGAGTGATTGGGTGAAGACTGGGTGTCCTTAGCTCAAGGGGAATAAGGTGAAGACAAGGTCTTCTGAGTTAAATCTCAGCCTCCCTAACCAAACGTACAGTTGTCACAGCAACTAGAACTGGTCCGACAAATGATTGTCTTCAACAAGCAACTGGTTCTATCCTTTCCTTCTCTTATTTACAGTTGGTCCTTGTGAAGTCATTGCCAGCTTGCATTATCTGTTTGTCTTTACTGTGTGTTTGTTTGTTCTAATTGGCTTCATACTATCTTCCATCCTGATCCATACTGCCTAGCTGCTATTAGTCTTCGTGCTTTCACTACTTTGTATACTTAACTATGGCTTGCCTAGTGTAGTCTACCTTCCGCTGCATGTTTATAGGTTCATTTCTATCGTTTGTCTTTGAAACTTCCATGTTTTGAAGACTTTAATAAAAATCGCCTATTCACCCCCCTCTAGTCGATCACTAGCACTTTCAATTGGTATCAGAGCAAGGTACTCCCTTGTTCTGTGTGATTTGGTTTAACCATGTGGAGTTTTAGCTATGTCAACTGCAGGGATAATCAAAGTCTCCGTTGCGTGCCCCGTCTTCGATGGAACTGAATATCCCTACTAGAAGAATAAGATGCGTATGCATCTTGAAGACATTGATGTCGACCTCTGGTATGTCTTCAAGAATGGCGTTCGCAAGACTGGTGAAGGTGTCACCCCTGCTGATGTCAAGAAGTTCGTTCAACTGGATTCTACTGCGAAGAACATCATCTGTGGTCATCTGACCAAAGGATAGTATGCCCATGTGAGTGCTCTGGAGACATTGAAGCTAGTCTGGGACTGGCTCTCCAAGGTCAACGAAGGCGTCTCAACCTAGAGAGATCAAATGATCAGTGTCCTTCGCAACCTCTTCAACTGCTTCAAGAGAAACGACAATGAGAATGTTCAACTCACGTTTGATCGCCTCACTGACATCACAAATGAGCTTCAAGCTCTCGGTGCTACTGAGATCACCAAACATGAAATCGTCAAGACGCTCCTGAGATCACTTGACAGCTCGTTTGACACCCTAGCCCTGATGATTCAAGAACGCCCCGACTTCAAGACACTCGATCCGTCTGACATACTTGAAAGGCTCAACACACATGAGTTTCAGCTTTCTGAGAAAAGAAATATCTACGGTCCCAACTATGGTCGAACTCGCGCCTTGAAGGCAAAAGCTATTTCCTCATCTGAAGAAGAATCTGACTGCAGTTCTGATGATCCTGAAGACATTGGAAAGGAGCTTGCTATGCTTGTGAAGAAGTTCCAGAAATTCACCAAGAAGAAAGGCTTCAGAAAGTCTTCACGATCCAGCTCAAGGAATGATGAAGCTTCTACTCATGACTACAAGAAGAGAACATGCCACAAGTGCAAGAAACCTGGTCACTACATCTCTGAGTGTCCGCAGTGGGACAATGAGAACAAGAAGAAGAAGAAGAAGAAGAGGAAGAAGAGCAAGGAATATGATTCTGATGACAAGAAGAAGAAATACTCAAAGTCTTCTTCCAATTCTTCCTCAAAGTCTTCATCACACAAGAAGAGCTCATCTGGCAAGGCTCGTGCGTTTGTTCGCAAGGAAATGGATTCAGAGGAGGAGTCTGCTTCTGAGGAGGCGGATGTGGAGTCTGAGGAGGAGTCCGACTCCAACGTCGCAAGTCTGGCTACAACCTATGTTGCCAAGTCCATCTTCAATACTGAAGACAATGCTTCCATCACCCACGCTGATGACAAGGACGACTCCGCTCCCACCTATTGCTTCATGGCCCGTGTTGCCAAGGTAAACTCACGCAATGCTCACTAGTAAACATCCAGTGAGGATGACTCCGATTGTGATTCCAAACCCAGCTACAAAACACTTGCTAAAATTGCAACTGAACAACAGAAAGCTATGGAACATATTCAAAAACTATTAGAAAAAAGCGATGACCTGTTGGACGCTGAAATGACTCGATCTCAGTCCTTAATTGAAGACATAAAAAATCTTCATGTTAAGTATGAGGAACTTGAAAGTCATCATGAAACGCTCTCAACAACTCATGAAAAGCTTTCCTATGATTATCTTCAAAGGAAGCGAGAACTTGAGAAATTGAGAGCGGTTCATGAAGATCTTCAAAAGGAAAATGAGTCACTTCACGCTCAACATATTAGTCCCGCTCAGGAAGGTTTTGAACCACCATGTCTAAAATGCCTTGAGCGTGATAACGCTACTTCTGTTGTTGAATGTTCTACTACTGCTACTGTAGCAATATCTTCAACTGCTGATGTGGTAACTAACCCCTCTGCTGAGGATACCACTACTATTGCTGATGAAAATGCCAGGTTGAAGACATTGCTTGAAACAGGAATGTACAAAAGTCTCAAAGGGCATCAGACATTGTGCGATGTCCTCAAAAAGCAGATTCTGAACCAAAACCCTAGGAAAGAGGGTGTTGGGTTCGAGAGGAAAATGAATGTTGATGGCTCCTACTGGAAGCCTGAGCAGTACCCCAAGACCACATGGGTTGCTGCAAAGGGACCTTCAATGGATCAATCCACCTTATCTGGCTGCACTTGTGCTAACTCTATTTTCATTGATGAATCCTTTGATGCAAACTATAAACTATTTAAGAATCAGAATGGTGAAGTGTTTTCCAGGTATATTGGTACTAACTGCAGGAATGGGCCACCTATGAAGAAAGTGTGGGTGCCCAAAAGGTGTCTGGAGAATCTTCCAGTGAATGTCATCATGACACCACAAGGGAAGAAGACAAATCACAGACCACAGGCTTCATATGGTCCAAAGGCTTCATACAGACAGAGGACTCACCTGAGTCGCACTAACACAAATGTTTTACAGGGAAACCATACTCAGGCCTATGAATATGAGCGTGTTTCATCAAACCACCATGTTCATAAGACCCAAAACTACTCTACTTATTCTTATGAGTATTATTCACCACCTGCAAGACTATTTTCTAGGGCTTCACAGCCAAAGTTCTCAGATGCTGCACTTAGACTCATTGCTTCGAAGCCACCCCTGAAGATGTGGGTGGCTAAGAAAGCTTAACTCTCTTTTGCAGGGAAAGCTCTCCAGCCGAAAATCAAATGTGTTTGAAGCTATTGCTGGGGACCTTAAACGTCTTGTGGGGCACAAGATAAAATTCCCAAATAATCTTATTATGTATTTCATTTCTGAGTCGCTTAACATGCATCCTATCAGTTCTAACCTAGGTCTAAGCTTTCATAATTCACTTGCTCGTCAAATGCTTATGCTTCACAATACTCTTCGTGAAGCCTATCCCCCTAACTGTTCTGTAGGGCATGACACCAGCTGCTTCAGAGTGGATTATCGATAGTGGATGCACTGATCATATGACTGGTGATCAAAGTCTTCTCATGGACTCAACCTTATGACCATCTAAGAAGAGTCACATCACATTTGCTGACACTGGTAAAAGCAAGGTATTGGGTCTAGGTAGAGTTGCAATCTCAAAGGATCAGCACATGGATAAAGTGATGCTTGTTGAATCCCTTGGTTTCAACTTAATGTCTATCTCAATGCTTTGTGACTTGAACATGATTGTGATATTTGGAAAATATCGGTGCCTTGTTCTAATGGAATCTGACAAGTCTCTAGTCTTTGAAGGGTATCGCAAAGATGATTTGTACATGGTAGATTTCTCAGCGGGACCACAACTTTCCGTATGTCTTCTTGCAAAAGCTTCAGAGTGCTAGCTCTGGCATCGGAGGCTAGGGCATGCTGGCATGAGGAACTTGCATACTCTCGCAAAGAACAAGCACGTCATAGGCATCGAGGGTGTCAAGTTCAAGAAGGACCACTTATGCAGTGCCTGCGAAGCTAGAAATGACGAGGGCCAAGCATCCCTCGAAGACAATCATGACAATGAATCAACCCTTCGAATTGCTACACATGGACCTCTTCGGCCCCACTCACTACTCTACTCTTACTACTACTGCTTGTCTTTATGGATTCGTAATTGTTGATGATTATTCAAGATATACATGGGTACATATAATCCTCTACAAGACTAAAGTGCAGGATGTCTTCAGACGCTTCGCCAATTGAGCAATGAACAACTATGGCGTCAAGATCAAGCACATCAGAAGTGACAATGGCACTGAATTCAAGAACACCGGCCTCGACACATATCTTGATACATTGGGCATCACTCATGAGTTCTCAGCTCCCTACACGCTGTAGCAGAATGGCATCATGGAAGGCAAGAACATAACACTCATTGAGATGGCTCGGACGATGCTCGATGAATACAAGACACCAAGAAAGTTCTGTCCTGAAGCTATTGATACTGCATGCCATGTCATCAACCGTGTTTATCTTCACAAGCTTCTGAAGAAAACATCCTATAAACTCCTCATTGGTAAGAAGCCAAATGTCAGTTACTTCAGAGTATTTGGTGCTAGGTGCGGGATCAAGGATCCACATCACACTTCAAAATTTGCACCGAAAGCACATGAAGGTTTTATGCTTGGTTACGAAAAGGATTCACACCCCTACAGAGTCTTCAACCTCTTTCACTATAAAGTGGTTGAAAGTGTGGATGTGCGGTTCGATGAGACTAACGTCTCACAAAGAGAGCACCTGCCAAATGTGCTAGATGAAATCCCACCCAGTGAATCCATCAAGCTTATGGGAACTGGAGAAATCATATCGTCTAAAGTACAGCCTGAAGAGGAACTTATCATTTCTGCACCTAATCAACCTGAAGACAATGCTTAGCCTGAAGACAATCCTTCAAATGATGACAATGATCAGCAAGAGCAAAATCTTCGTCCAGTTCATCCTCGTGTTGCAAATGAAGTACAGATTGAGAAGATAATTGATAGCATCAATGCACCTGGTCCACTCACTCGTTCAAGGGCAACACAACTAGCAAATTTCTATGGGATGCATGGAGATGGAGCATAGCTAGACTATATGATTTTGTAGTGATAACTTTCTTTGGCCATGTTATTTTGAGAAGACATAATTGCTTTGTTAGTATGCTTGAAGTATTATTATTTTTATGTCAATATAAAATTTTGTCTTGAATCTTTCTAATCTGAATATGTGGGGGATCGTAGCAGAAATTTAAAATTTTCTACGCATCACCAAGATCAATCTATGGAGTAATCTAGCAACGAGGGGAAGGGGAGTGCATCTACATACCCTTGTAGATCACTAAGCGGAAGCGTTGCAAGAACGCGGATGAAGGAGTCATACTCGTAGCGATTCAGATCATGGTTGATTCCGATCTAAGCGCCAAACCACGGCGCCTCCGCGTTCAACACACGTGCAACCCGGTGACGTCTCCCACGCCTTGATCCAGCAGAGGGGAGAAGGAGAGGTTGGGAAGACTCCGTCCAGCAGCAGCACGAGGGCGTGGTGGTGGTGGAGGAGCGCGGAACTCCAGCAGGGCTTCGCCAAGCACTACGAGAGACGAGGAGGGAGAGGGGTAGGGCTGCACCAAGAGGGAGATGATCTCGCGTGTGTTGCAGCCCCCAATACCTCAAGCATATATAGGGGAAGGGGAGGGGCTGCGCCCCCATCTAGGGTTCCCTCCCTAGGGGTGGCAGCAGCCCCAAAACCCATCTAGGGTTGCGGCCAAGGGGGAAGAGAGGGAGGCGCACCTAGGGTGGGCCTAAAGGCCCATCTGGACCTAGGGTTTGCCCCCTCCCACTCTCCCTTCTGCCTTGGGCCTTGGTGGGAGGCACCCCAGCCCACCTAGGGGCTGGTCCCTTCCCACTATTGGCCCATGTAGACCTCCGGGGCTGGTGGCCCCACCTGGTGGACCCCCGGACCCCTCCGGTGGTCCCGGTACACTACCGGTGATGCCCGGAACACTTCCGGTGGCCAAAACCATACTTCCTATATATCAATCTTTACCTCCGGACCATTCCGGAACTCCTCTTGATGTCCGGGATCTCATCCGGGACTCTGAAAAACATTCGGTAACCGCGTACATACTTTCCCTATAACCCTAGCGTCATCGAACCTTAAGTGTGTAGACCCTACGGGCTCGGGAGTCATGCAAACATGGCCGAGACAACTCTCCGGTCAATAACCAACAGCGGGATCTGGACACCCATGTTGGCTCCTACATGTTCCACGATGATCTCATCGGATGAACCACGATGTCAAGGATTCAATCAATCCCGTATACAATTCCCTTTGTCTATCGGTATGATACTTGCCCGAGATTCGATCGTCGGTATCCCGATACCTTGTTCAATCTCATTACCGGCAAGTCTCTTTACTTGTTCTGTAACACATCATCCCGTGATCAACTCCTTGGTCACATTGTGCACATTATGATGATGTCCTACCGAGTGGGCCCAGAGATACCTCTCCGTTACACGGAGTGACAAATCCCAGTCTCGATTCATGCCAACCCAACAGACACTTTCGGAGATACCTGTAGTGAACCTTTATCGCCACACAGTTACATTGTGACGTTTGGCACACCCAAAGCACTCCTACGGTATCCGGGAGTTGCACAATCTCATGGTCTAAGGAAATGATACTTGACATTAGAAAAGCTTTAGCAAACGAACTACATGATCTTGTGCTAGGCTTAGGATTGGGTCTTGTCCATCACATCATTCTCCTAATGATGTGATCCCATTATCAACGACATCCAATGTCCATGGTCAGGAAACTGTAACCATCTATTGATCAACGAGCTAGTCAACTAGAGGCTTACTAGGGACATGGTGTTGTTATGTATCCACACATGTATCTGAGTTTCCTATCAATACAATTCTAGCATGGATAATAAACGATTATCATGAACAAGGAAATATAATAATAACCAATTTATTATTTCCTCTAGGGCATATTTCCAACAGAATATTCATATCACAATTAAGAAGATTTGCATTGAAATTATGCCAAGTAGCACTCCGCATCAAAAATTCTCTTTTTATCATTTACCTACTCGAGGACGAGCAGGAATTAAGCTTGGGGATGCCTGATACGTCTCCAACGTATCTATAACTTTTGATTGCTCCATGCTATATTATCTATTGTTTTGGACTATATTGGGCTTTATTTTCCACTTTTATATTATTTTGGGGACTAACCTATTAACCGGAGGCCCAGCCCAGAATTGCTTTTTTTGCCTATTTCAGTGTTTCGGAGAAACAGAATATCAAACGGAGTCCAAACGGAATAAAATCTTCGGGAACGTGATTTTCTCACCGAACGTGATCCAGGAGACTTGGACCCTACTCCAGGGAGTCAAAGAGGAGGTCACGACGGTGGGGGGCGCCCCCCCTAGGGCGCGCCCCCTGCCTTGTGGGCCCCTCGGTGCTCCACCGACGCACTCCTTCCTCCTATATATACACACGTACCCCCAAACGATTAGAACGGGAGCCAAAAACCTAATTCCACTGCCGCAACTTTCTGTATCCACGAGATCCCATCTTGGGGCCTGTTCTGGAGCTCTGCCGGAAGAGGGTCGTTATCACGGAGGGTTTCTACATCAACCTAGCCCCTCCGATGAAGTGTGACTAGTTTACCTCAGACCTTCGGGTCCATAGTTAGTAGCTAGATGGCTTCTTCTCTCTCTTTGAATCTCAATAAAGAGTTCTCCCCCACTCTTGTGGAGATCTATTCGATGTAATCTTCTTTTTGCGGTGTGTTTGTTGAGACCGAGAAATTGTTGGTTTATGATCAAGTCTATCTATGAATAATATTTGAATCTTCTCTGAATTCTTTTATGTATGATTGGTTATCTTTGCAAGTCTCTTCGAATTATCCGTTTGGTTTGGCCTACTAGATTGGTAGTTCTTGCCATGGGAGAAGTGCTTAGCTTTGGGTTCGATCTTGCGGTGTCCTTTCCTAGTGAATTTATTTCATATTGCATGAATTTATCTCTCTACATCATGTCATCTTGCTTAAGGCGTTACTCTGTTTTTAACTTAATACTCTAGATGCATGCTGGATAGCGGTCGATGAGTGGAGTAATAGTAGTAGATGCAGAATCGTTTCGGTCTACTTGTCACAGACGTGATGCCTATATACATGATCATGCCTAGATATTCTCATAACTATGCTCAATTCTGTCAATTGCTCAACAGTAATTTGTTCACCCACCGTAGAATACTTATGCTCTTGAGAGAAGCCACTAGTGAAACCTATGGCCCATGGGTCTATTCTCATCATATCAATCTCCATCACTTTAATCTTGCTTTGCTTTTTACTTTGCCTTTACTTTTTACTTTGCATATTTATACCAAAAATACCAAAAATATTATACCTATAAGATCTCACTCTCATAAGTGACCGTGAAGGGATTGACAACCCCTAATCGCATTGGTCGCGAGTAGCTATCGTTTTGTGCAGGTACGAGGGACTTGAGCGTGGCCTCCTACTGGATTGATACCTTGGTTCTCAAAAACTGAGGGAAATACTTACGCTACTCTGCTGCATCATCCCTTCCTCTTCGGGGAAAACCAACGCAAGCTCAAGATGTAGCAGTCGACCGTGGGTTTTCTTTGCCTCCCCATCCTTTCTTTCATGGCTTTCTGAATTTCTTTGGGGCTCAACTCCACCACTTCACTCCAAACACCATAGTCTATCTGGATGCTTTTGTGTCGATGTGTGAAACTTTCTTGGGTTGTCGACCGCACTGGGGTCTCTTCAAACACATCTTCACCTGTCGCTCCCATTCGGTCAAGAAGGCCAACCCGAGTGATGAGAGGACGCACGTGATCCAGATGTGCGGGGGCCTTGGTATCCAGATGAGGAACAAGAGTACCTTCCCAGCGATGGTCCTTCCCGACTCGGTCCGGGGCTGGCAGTCGACTTGGTTTTACTTTAAGGACCAGCCGACCCCGGGCCAGTGGACCAGACTTCCTCCCTTTTCTCGAGCTCGAGTGGAGAAGCCCTCCTCCTTGAGGGTGGTCCTAGAAGAGAAGGCGCAGGTCAAGGTGTTAGTCGAGCAGGTCGTCCAACTTGTCCACGACGAGGTGACTGGGATGGACCTGCTGGAGGTCTTTCTCAGTCGACGCATCCAACCGCTTCAGGCCCGTGACCATCTGATGTGGATGTACTCGGGACTCGAGGACTCCACTCGGATCCACCCAGAGGACGTCAGTGAAGACACCTTGGAGAAGTGGCTGAGGGGAATCACTAGCAACAAAGACAATCCTTGGGGGTCTAGGAGGGTGATTCCATTCGACCACACGCGCCAGCCAGAACAGGTATGATTCTACTTTGCCAAGTATCTTCCCGATTCACTGTGTGACACCTTGTTGATGGTCGACTGTATTTCTTTTGCTCGTTGTCTTTTCAGGCTCTCATTGATATGTACTTGATGCCCAATGGAATGCAGGGGCAAGACATCGAGGAAGGAGCGAGCTGGGGCGAGAGCGGCGAGTGGCACTCAGATGCCGAGGAGGATGAGGAGAGCGACGACTCGACTGATGACGAAGAGGTCAACTCGCCTCCTCGCGGAGAGAGGAGATCCAAGCACGCTCACGACCCGGAGAGCACCCCGGACCTGGCGACCGCGCCGACTGGGCAATCTTCGAAGCGCCCCCGAACGTCTTCCCCAGTGCCGATTGAGAAGGCCCCGAAGCAGCTCAAGGTTGTGCCGCATCCAGCGCCAAAAGCACCGAAGGCCACCTCCTCCATACTGCCAAAGGCTTTACCCAGGATCAAAGTGGCCGTCCCCACCCTATTCGGGTAATCATCTGACCTGTTCTTTTTGTCGACTCAAGCAACAGAACGTGACCGACTGAGTGCGGACGTTTGCAGTGCTGCTACATCAGGAACCTCTTCCTACCAGTCCGAGACGAGGAGATGGAAGACGCGGTTACCTCCAACCCAGGTAAAAACTCTTATGATCTTGTTCTTGATTACTTGGTCGATTGAATTCGAGTGGTTCATTTGGGGTTGACTGATCTTCCCTGCAGCTCCACCCAACGTCATCGATCTCCCAGACGACGATGAAGATGTGGCTCCTAAGCCCAGAAAGAGCAAAAAGGTAGCAGCTGGCAAGGCGTCTCAGCAGGGACCAATGGCAACACCAACCGCCCGTCAATCTGAAGACGCGGGCGGGGCCTCTGTAACTTTCGCTGTACCCTTGTCGAGTGAGCGCCCCGCACCATCGACTATACCGGTGATTCCTTCCATCGTCCCATCTCATGCCTCGGAGGTCCAAGCTGCTGCATCTGGGTCGTCTGCCCTCTTCTTCACCAGCTACCCTGTCCCGGAAAACTAGTCGGATGCGGCTGCGGAAGCCATCCGTCAGGCTAACGTGATGATGGAGCGGATGAAGACGGTGCACGAGAATAGCCAGGCTGCTTACGACGCCAGCGCTACTCTCCGGGCCAATGTCCAGGTACGTAAACTTTCGACTGACCTTGTTCTATCAGGATATGCTATCTGAAATATTTTTCTTCCATACAATCTCCTGTTGTTTGCGTAGAATATGTACACCCACTGGGTGTTTAGTTGTTTTTGGTATTTGCACTCTTCCACTCAGTCTGCGCGAGTAGGATCTGAACCGGTGGGGGCACGCTAAGTGCACCCACTGGGTGTAGTCCCCGAGACCGCAGTCGACTGCTGGAAGTCGACTGGGGTCTGAGTTCTTTTTCCTTTCTTTTCATCCACTCGACCTGGGCGGACCGGTCGAATGGGATCTGAACCAGTGGGGGCACGACAAGTGCACCCACTGGGTGTAGTCCCCGAGACCACGGTCGAGTGCTGGCAGTCGGCCGGGGTCTGAATAGTTCTTTTTTACTTGATCCGGGCGGACCGGTTGAGTTGGGTCTTAATCAGGGGCACGCCAAGTGCACCCGCTCGGTGTACTCCCGGAGACCGCAGTCAACTGCGTGCGGTCGGCTGGGGTCTAAGTGAACTCTTTAAGTTTTATCCACTCGAAAGTAAACAACCTTTGATCTTGTCTATTGACGCGTCTTTTGCCTTCTGCAGAAGTCTTGTACTCTCATTTCCAAGTTTGCTGAACTTGAGGAGAAGCAGAGGCAACTCAACCTCGACATGGAATTGGCCCAGCAGAATCTGAAGAAAGCTCAAGATGAAGCTGCTGGTATGGAAGGTAACTGCCTGTCGACTGTATTTTTAAAACATTTCTTCGAACTCTTGTCTGATCCGATTGCTTCTTTTGCAGAGAAAATGAAGTTGGCTCTGGAGAAGAAGGACTTGGACCTCGCCGCTGCTCAGAAGGAAGCCCAAGATAAAACTACCCTTGCAGACCAAAAGCTGGCTTCAGTCGGAGCGCTGGAAGGGGAGGTGAACAAGCTGAAGTCCTGCCTCAATGAATCTAACCGAGAAGTGACTCGTCTGAAGAAAGACAAACTTATCTTGAATGAAAAACTGGAGTCTGTGGTCCACAAGAGGAACGACATGGAAGCTTATATGAGGACTCTTGCCAAGAAGCTCTATCTCATGCTGGAAGGTACTCCTTTTAAACCTACTGTGTTGACGTTTGCAAATGAATCTTGTCCGGTCGACTCGCTAATTTTTTGACTGCAGAATTCTGCCAAGACTTTGACGAGGAAACTAGAAGGGTCAAGACGGGTCTGGACCCTATCGCTTCTCCAGTTTGCGACGAAACTGCAATGAACGTGCTCCGACTGGAGTCTCATGTCGCCGGCGTCACAAGCTACCTCGCGCATCTGAAGGAGGCAGTCTCACGAGTTGACTCATTGCTCTGGCCAAGGGCGACGCTTCAAAATGATCTAGAATCCCTGATGGCTCGACTCAACGAGATCCCTGACCGAGTGCAAGAATGGAAGAAGTCCTCCGCCCGGTGTGGTGCTGACGTGGCGTTGTCCTTGGTGCGAGTCCACTGCAAGGAAGCTCGTGAAGACAAGCTGGCGGCGATCAAGGTCGCTAACACCAAAAGGCATGAGTTCCAGTCCTTCATGGAGACTTTTATCGCTGCTGCCACTCGGATCGCGGATGGGATCGACTTGGACGAATTCGTCGAGCCTGCCAGCCCTCCTCCTGCTGAGGGAACAAACTTATGAGACTTGAATCTGCCTTAAATTTGCCTCGGAATGCCGAGTGATTGCTGTAACCGTTAAAATCCTTTGGGCTTGATGCTCAAATACTTTTGATTTGCTGCTTGGAACTTTAGGATTTATCTGAATTTGGTTTATTTCCGAATATGTTTGCGTTTTGCCATCAAGTGGACTTTGTTCTTTGCTCGGAATAATCTTTGCGCTGGAGATGCAGCTCTGAGGTGGTGACTCCAGTCGACCTGCGCTTCGTCGTCCTTGCGGATAGGGATGGAGCGCACATTGTACTTGTGGCGTAGCCCTGAAGGAGAAGGTTGCAGTCGACCTGCACCTCGTCGTCCTTGCGGATAGAGATGGAGCGCACATTGTACTTGTGGCGTAGCTCCGAAGGAGAAGGTTGCAGTCGACCTGCACCTCGTCGTCCTTGCGGATAAAGATGGAGCGCACATTGTACTTGTGGCGTAGCTCCGAAGGAGAAGGTTGCAGTCGACCTGCACCTCGTCGTCCTTGCGGATAGAGATGGAGCGCACATTGTACTTGTGGCGTAGCTCCGAAGGAGAAGGTTGCAGTCAACCTGCGCCTCGTCATCCTTGCGGATGGGGGTGTGTTTCGAACTTAGGCGAGTACCGGACTGTAGCTAAGCCCCCGAGTGGGAGGGTTGCTCTCCACTTGGTAGGATTTTTCATACTTAGGCAAGTACTGGACTGCAGCTAAGCCCCCGAGTGGGAGGATTGCTCACCACTCGGTAGGATTTTACAAACTTAGGCGAGTACTGGACTGCAGCTAAGCCCCCGAGTGGGAGAACATAGGCGAGTGACGGACTGCAGCTAAGCCCCTGAGTGGGAGGATTGCTCACCACTCGGTAGGATTTTACAAACTTAGGCGAGTACTGGACTGCAGCTAAGCCTCTGGGTGGGAGAACTTAGGCGAGTGCCGGACTGCAGCTAAGCCCCCCGAGTGGGAGGATTGCTCACCACTCGGTAGGATTTTACAAACTTAGGCGAGTACTGGACTGCAGCTAAGCCTCCGAGTGGGCGAACTTAGGCGAGTGCCGGACTGCAGCTAAGCCCCCGAGTGGGAGGATTGCTCACCACTCCGTAGGATTTTACAAACTTAGGCGAGTACTGGACCGCAGCTAATCCCCCAAGTGGGAGGATTTCTCACCACTCAGTAGGATTTTACAAACTTAGGCGAGTACTGGATTGCAGCTAAGCCTCCGAGTGGGAGAACTTAGGCGAGTGCCGGACTGCAGCTAAGCCCCCGAGTGGGAGGATCGCTCACCACTCGGTAGGATTTTACAAACTTAGGCGAGTACTGGACTGCAGCTAAGCCTCCGAGTGGGAGAACTTAGGCGAGTGCCGGACTACAGCTAAGCCCCCGAGTGGGAGGATTGCTCACCACTCGGTAGGATTTTATAAACTTAGGCGAGTACTGGACTATAGCTAAGCCTCCGAGTGGGAGAACTTAGGCGAGTGCTAGACTGCAGCTAAGCCCCCGAGTGGGAGGATCGCTCACCACTCGATAGGATTTTCTTTCGAGCTTAGGCGAAATGGATTCGTGACTAAGACTCCCGAGTGAGAGGCTTGCTCATCACTCGGTAGGATTTTCTTTCGAACTTAGGCGAAACGGATTCGTGACTAAGCCTACCCACTGGGGGATTTCGGAGGTAAATAAAAACAACAACAATCATGCGAGAAGACTGAAAAGCTCTTGTCTTAGACGGAGAAATTACAAAGGTACTTCTTATTACATTTTATTCGAACGACTGCTTAAGTATAAAAGAGGTGGAGCAGCTCCGCGTTCTAGGCCCGTGGCTCGTCCTTCTGATGCTCAACACTGTAAAGATGGTATGCTCCATTGTGGAGAACTTTGGTGATGATGAAGGGGGCTTCCCAAGCCGGGGTGAGCTTGTGTGGTTTCTGTTGATACACTCGAAGAACCAGGTCTCCCTCTTGAAAGGTTCGGCCCCTCACGTTCCTGGCATGGAATCGACGCAAGTCTTGCTGATAAATGGTCGACCGGATCAAGGCCATCTCTCTTTCCTCCTCTAAGAGATCGACTGAATCCTGCCGGGCCTGCTCTGCTTCTTCTTCGGAGAAGAGCTCGACTCGGGGTGCATTGTGGAGCAGGTCACTTGGCAGAACAACTTGGGCTCCATAGACCAAGAAGAAAGGAGTTTGTCCTGTCGACCGATAGGGAGTAGTCCTCAAACCCCACAGAACTGACGAAAGTTCATCGACACAAGCACCTGCTGCGTGTTTGTGATCACGCATCAGTCGGGGTTTCAATCCTTTGAGAATTAGGCCATTGGCTCTTTCTGCTTGTCCGTCCGACTGCGGGTGAGCTACTGAAGCATAGTCGACTCGTGTGCCTTGAGAAGCGCAGAAAGCTTTAAACTCATCAAAATCGAAGTTCGACCCGTTGTCTGTGATGATGCTGTGTGTAACTCCATATCTAAATGTCAATTCTCTGACAAAACTGACAGCGGTGCTGGCCTCAAGGTTCTTGATAGGTTTAGCTTCGATCCATTTGGTAAACTTGTCGACTGCTACGAGCACATGAGTGAATCCGCTCCTACCAGTTCTCAGTGGTCCAACCATATCCAATCCCCAAACAGCAAAGGGCCAGACGAGGGGAATGGTCTTCAGGGCTGATGCTGGCTTGTGAGACATGTCAGAGTAAAACTGGCAGCCTTCACATCTGTCGACTATATCTTTTGCCATTTCATTTGCTCGTGGCCAATAGAATCCGGCTCGGTATGCTTTAGCCACGATGGACCGAGAGGACGCATGGTGACCACAGGTCCCCGAGTGGATGTCATTGAGGATCATTCGACCTTCTTCTGGCGTTATGCATTTCTGACCGACTCGAGTCACGCTTTCCCTGAACAGTTGTCCTCTTATCACAGTAAAGGCCTTGGGTCGACGGACGATCTGTCGAGCCTCTTCCTCATCCTCTGGGAGTTCTTTCCTAAGGATGTACGCAATGTATGGCATTGTCCAGTCGGGAGTAATGGCCAGGACCTCCTTGATCAGGTCGACCATGGCTGGGACCTCGACTTCAGTCGGATCTGTGGTGCTCCTAGGCTGCGGGGGCTCTTCAGTAAAAGGATCTTCCTGAACTGTCGGTGTGTGAATATGCTCCAAAAACACATTGCTAGGAATGGCTTCTCTCTTGGAACCTATCTTTGCCAAGTCATCGGCTGCTTGATTTTTCAGTCGGGGTATGTGATGGAGCTCTAACCCCTCAAACTTCTTTTCCAACTTCCTCACCGCGTTGCAGTAACCAGTCATGGCTGGGCTTCTAACGTCCCACTCCTTCATCACTTTATTGACTACCAAATCTGAGTCGCCGTAGACCATGAGGCGACGGACGCCGAGTGAAATGGCCATACGCAACCCATACAGGAGTGCTTCATATTCAGCTTCATTATTGGAGGAATCAAAGTGAATCTAGAGGACATATCTGAGCTTGTCTCCTCGGGCGGATACCAGAATGTCACACCCTGATTTTCATGCCACTACACTAAAGCTAACAATCATGATAAAATGTGGTTTGACAAAAACTTTTAAGTGTTTTGCACCTTGCCTTGATTGGTTTTTGTCTGCTGTTTGCAAGTGCTCTAAAAATCAATAAATCCTCCAACTCCTTGCTCCAAACTCTTGAACCAATGATCATGCCATGTGTATAGGACATAAAAATAATTTCTTACAAAAATAATTTGGCCAAATAGTATTTTTAAAAATTAGTTTTCCCAAAAACCCCTGAATTGAGGTTTGCACTGCAAGTACTTAATTAAGGGCAGTAAAAATCTTTCCAAAAATATATTTGACTCCTATTAGATATAAGACACCCAGAAACCACAAAAATATAATTTTAAATGTTATTTTCCTATTTTATTTAAAGGCTTTTTCTTAAGGCCAGAAATGGTCTTTAATAGGTTAAAATTATTTTAAAGCTTTAAAAGTATTTGAGAAAAATTAGGGAGACTCAATGGACATATATTTTCCATATATATGAGTTTCAACACATGGTCATGATCAAAATATTGGACAAAACCTCCCAAAGCCATTTCTGCTCATTTCAAGGATTTGAAATATTTCTACAGGAAATATTTTCATAAAAATCCAAGAAAATTCTAACATGTCACATATGACATTTTTGATGATCTTGCCAAGTACCATGTCATGGAGAATAGTATAACCCCATGAAACCCTCTCAAAACCACTTCTATCCTTTTTCAAGTTTGAACAACTTTGCACTATCAAACATGTCCAAATGCTCTAAAACTTGGTGCACGTGCTCAAATGGTGTGATAATGCTTCTATACCAAATGGCACAAGTTGGAGAGAATTTTATATTGATCAAAGTGCCCCAATACCCTCTCTTTCCAGAACCAAATTTGAACAAGTTTACATTGGCAACTTTCTCCTTTTGATCTCAACTTTTGTGGACATGTTCATTATCTCAAATGATGACACTACACTAAGTGGTGCATCAAGGAGAATAGATTTGCATGACTAAATCTTGAAAAGTCCATTTCTGCTAATTTCTTGGGTTTACCAAAGTTACATTGGCTACTTTTTCCAAATGAGCTCAATCTTGGTGGAACATCTTATTTTCTCAGGACATTTGATCCTGTCAAGCCTCATGACAAGGGAAGTCCATTTGCTTGCCCAAATCTACATCAAACACCTTCTGGCAGAAATTGAAAATGCATGTTTTGTCCATTTCCACTAATCTCCATGAGCTCAACTTTTTCCCACAGCCTCATCTGGTCCTCCTCTACCTCCTGCATCTTTCCCCGCCCAAGGAGCCATGATTAAGGGGGGTAGAACCCCATTTTTCTTCTCTGGGCAGCAGCATTTTCACTCTCCCTCCACACCTCCTCTTCTCTACTGGCTCACCAAGGCATCCAATGCCCTTTCCACATTGTTTACTCCCGCCTGCAGCCACTAGACACAAGTGGACGCGCGAGTGCGCGCGGAAAAGCCGCGGATGCCGGCCACTTGCGCGCTCTGGAGCGCCTGGCAGAGCACCCGACCGTTGACGCCGCGCTCCCCCACCACCTCGGGCCGCCCCAGTGCGCCAGTCGAGGCCCTCGACGTCCGCACCACGACAGCCCTGCTGGCCCCCTCCTCTCTCCCTCTCTCTCACCCCCCTGCTGCCCGTGCCCGACGCCGCCCGGCTCGGCCAGTGGGCGCGCGAGCTCGGGTCCCGCCAGGAGCTCGCCCCGCTCCCCCTCTCCTTTTCCCTCGGCCTGGACCACGACCACAAGCGCCCCAGACACGCCCCAAAGTGCCGGTATGGCCTCTGGCGATGCCCCAGGCCATGGCCGTGAGCTCCGCCTACGGCGCACCTGGCCTCACTACTTAAGGCCGTTCCAGGCCCTCCTCGCTGCTCCATTTGCTCCCTCTATCTCCCGTACACCACCCAGGCTAGCCCATTCCTCCTCCCGCGCCCTCCAGCCTCGCCCATGGCCGCAGCCGAGCCGCTGGCCATCGCCTAAATCCTCGATGCCCGAGCCCCCTCCTGTCCATATATGGGTATCCTTGCACCCCCACTGCCCCATCGGAGCTCCCCCGCGCTCCGGTTACTCCTCCCGGAGGCTAAGGTGCCGAGCCCACCATCACCGTCGGCCACGTCCGCCACGGTCGGCGTTCTCCTTGACCTGGTCCTCTCCGGCATGCGTGTGACCCATGGATGGATGCGCCCCTTCGCTCTGAACATGCAGGTGGGTGGAACATCGCCGGAGGTTGCCTAGGTCGCCGGCGCGAGCGACGGCAACTCTCTCCTGCCGCTGATCTGTTCGAGCGGAGGGAGGGAGACGAACCCGACAAGTGGGCCCTGCGTGTCGGCGACCCTGAGGGCCGGGCCCATGGGATAAGTGGACACGGCTTCCCTGGGTGTCGTCTCCCCGCGGCGAAGACGTATTCCGGGCAGGCGCCTTCGACGTGGCCGCCAGCGCGCGTGCGGCCGAGCCACTGGGCCGGCCCAGTGCGCTGCGGCGCTATGCTGCGCTCGGTGCGCGGTATAGGTATACCCCCCCCCCACACACACACTTCCTTTGTCGTTTTCCTTTTCCCAGAAATTTGTAAAATCTCCCAAATATTCATATTAACTCCAAATTGAATGATTCAAATTTCTGGTGACTCCATAAATCATGATCTACCTGTTGGTGCAGCATGCACATTTTTCTAGAACAATTTTCCTACACAAATTAAATAAAACCCCATTTTCCATTTCTGTGATGAACTTTAGAAAATCACAGAGAGCTCAAATTTGATCCAAATGCCATGATTCAAATTCCTGGATGCTTCTAAGTTCATAACTTAGTTTATGAACATTTTTCTTAATACTTTCTGTACCACATAAAATAATGAGCCATTTCTTCATATTTGTCAACTTTGCAAATTCATAGGAAGTTCATTTGAACTCCAAATCCAGTGAAACCGACTCCCAGATGCTTCTAAAATCATGATTTGCTAAATGGGTGCCTTTGCTCATTTTTCAAAAACATATTTCTGTATACTTCTTGCAAATCCATAAACCCCTTGATTCCATCATATTAAAACGTTCAGAAATGTTCACTAATCCAATTCCAATGAAACCACTCTGGTTATTTTTCATATAACCAGGGGAGTCCTAGAAAAGTCAACTTCATATTTTTAGGGAACTTTATTTTCTGCCTTGTTGTGTTGCTTATTATGGTTGCTTTCGACGATAGTTGACGAAGTAGACGAAATGCCCGGAGTTGGACCAGAGATATTTGAAGACCTCGAAGACTTTGTTAAAACAGGCAAGCAACCCTTTGACCATGTCTATGAAACCCTTTTTATGCATGTCATATAGCACCATATTGTTGTTGCAACGGAATCATGATGAGGTGGTAACCACTTTGATGGGTTTCCTCTGTTACTTCCTCGTTGATACTTGCATTGTGCATGACCCTACCTTCTTATGAGGGTTATGCCGGTGGGAGTAGATAGGATGCTAAAGTAGTTGCTACGCAAAAGGGATGGGAATATGCATGGTGATGGAGACAAAGTATTTTCAAGGACTTTTCGAAAACCCCGTCGGGTGCCACTTATGCCCGAGGGAGATAATGAGATGGGTAACCGCTTGATGACAAAGTGGTGTACCGAGGCAAGTGTGTGTGTTGCTTTCAAAAACGGATTGGTTTAAGTTGCGACCGTTATTCCAACCTTACATGCACAACCACTCTACCCTTATATGGGAAAGGGCATTATTGATTACCTAGGCCCATACTAGCTTGGCGCCCGCATTACTAGTGACGGGGGAGAGTTGGTGCTCTCTCTCGGGACAGGGTCGTGCCAGGTAGGGCGGCCAAGAACATTTTTATGGGGCACCGGACACACCGTTGGTACCCCATGCCAGTAGTATGTGATCAATATGGGAGCGAGGCTCCACAATTTTAAGTTATGAAATGTTGGGCACGGGGGTTACTACCAATCGAGTGGACTCCATCTTAGTGTCGTCTAGGGAAAGGTAGTGATCGGGTGCTTACCCCGGGTACTTGAGGTATCGCGGGTCGTGGATGACACGAAAGTTCCCCGGATCTTGTGGGTAAAGTGTGCAACCTCTGCAGAGTGTAAAACTATTCGAATAGCCATGTCCACGGTCAAGGACAGTTGGGTAACTGCTCTTGGGCTACGTCCACTTGTTTACAAACCAGTGTGTGTGGGAAGAACTACTTGGGTCAGGTCAAAGGACTTGACATGATTGAGTTGGGTTGATGCCCACTCTATTTATGTTGATATCTATAACCTGTCCTCATGGTTAATTGAATTCTCATAACGCATGTCTTACAAGTTGTTGAACATGTCATTGCACTCAAAACTAGCTTTCCGCAAAAATTTACCTATATCATGCATTGTTGTATCTTGAACCAAAACATGGGTTGCTTGCGAGTACATTCAAAGTACTCATTGGCTTGCCACTGGTTATTTTATTGGCCAGACATGAAAGAACAGGATATGATGAAGACTACTTCGTGACAAACATGCGAGCTAGGACGCTTCCCAGTCAGAATGCCTGTAGGGTTAAGGCAGATGGCATGGGTCCAAGTTGTTATTGAAGATTTCCGCTGCGATGATACACTCAAGACTTGACCATAATGGTTCTACTTGTGTAAAACGGTATGTATGGATGTAAGACTCTTGTTATTCAGCTTCTGTGTGTTCAGTGAGCATTGATCTCTGGGATCACTATACACGTGCATTCAGTGATCTCGACTTATGAGTCGGGGTCCCCACACAGAACCACCCCAGCACCGGAACCATTTAGCATTTTGGATCCATCAAAGAACATGGTCCAGTGCTCCGAGTGAACTTGAGTCGGCAGTTGTTTTTCAATCCACTCGGCGAGGAAATCTGCTATTGCTTGGGACTTAATAGCTTTCTTTGCCTCAAACTTGATATCTAAGGGAAGGAGTTCAATCACCCATTTTGCCACTCGACCAGTTGCATCTCTGTTGTGCAGAATCTCTGACAATGGAGCGTTGCTGACGACTGTAACAGAGTGGTCAGAGAAATAGTGTGCAACCTTCTTCGTGGTCATGTAAATCCCATAAACGAGCTTTTGATAGTGCGGATATCTCTGCTTTGATGGAGTCAGAACTTCAGAAATATAATAAACTGGGCGCTGAACTTTATAGGCTTTTCCCTCTTTTTCCCGCTCGACCGTAAGTACTGTACTGACGACTTGTCCAGTGGCTGCTATATAAAGCAGTAAAGGCTCTTTTCTGATTGGGGCAGCAAGCACCATCTTGGTGGAAAGCAAGGCTTTTAGCTCTGCAAATGCTGCATCAGCTTCAGGAGTCTACTCAAACTTATCTGATTTCTTCATCAGTCGGTAAAGAGGCAATGCCTTTTCACCCAGGCGAGAAATGAATCGACTTAGGGCGGCCAAACAACCAGTAAGCTTCTGGACATCGTGCACACGCACAGGGCGTTTCATCCGGAGTATGGCACCCACTTTCTCTGGGTTAGCATGGATCCCTCGTTCGGAAACTAGAAAACCGAGTAATTTTCCGCCTGGAACTCCAAACGTGCACTTTGATGGATTAAGCTTGATATCATACCTTCTGAGGTTGGCAAAGGTTTCAGCAAGGTCAGTGAGGGAGTCCTGGATTAGGGGGTGTTCGGGTAGCCAGACTATACCTTCAGCCGGACTCCAGGACTATGAAGATACAAGATTGAAGACTACGTCCCGTGTCCGGATGGGACTTTCCTTGGCGTGGAAGGCAAGCTTGGCGATGCGGATATTCAAGCTCTCCTACCATTGTAACCGACTCTGTGTAACCCTAACCCTATCCGGTGTCTATATAAACTGTAGGGTTTTAGTCCGTAGGACAACTTCATCAACTCCATAGACAACAATCATACCATAGGCTAGCTTCTAGGGTTTAGCCTCCTCGATCTCATGGTAGATCTACTCTTGTACTACCCATATCTTCAATATTAATCAAGCAGGACGTAGGGTTTTACCTCCATCAAGAGGGCCCGAACCTGGGTAAAACATCGTGTTCCCTGCCTCCTGTTACCATCCGGCCTAGACGTACAGTTCGGGACCCCCTACCCGAGATCCGCCGGTTTTGACACCAACATTGGTGCTTTCATTGAGAGTTCCTGTGTATCGTCGCCGTTAGGTCCGATGGCTCCTTTGATCATCAACAACGATGCGGTCCAGGGTGAGACTTTTCTCCTCGGACAAATCTTCGTCTTCGGCGGCTTAAACTACACGGCTGACATCAAGTCAGGTTTGGAAGCTTAAACTACACGGCTGACATCCGCGGAGACTTGATCTTCGACAGATTTGAGCCACGGCCAAGCGTGCCGCACTATCTCGAGGGGCATGATCTAGCTCTGCCTCTGGACAGTGTCCTGGAGGCCGCACACGCATCGGTTCCGACCCCTAACTCGGAGCCTATTGCGCCAATCGAGGACGAGCGGTTGGACGTCACCTCGGGGGCTGCGATCTCAAAGGCCATCGAGCCAAACGCTAGCCCCGCACTCTGCACGACCCGTGACTCCGAGGATCCGGACTCCTCCCCGGACTCCGAACCCCCTGCGCCCCTGCCAATCGAATCCGATCGGGCGCCGATAATGGAGTTCACCGCCACAGACATCTTTCAGCACTCGCCTTTCGGCGTCATCCTGAATTCTCTTAAGTCTCTCTCTTTATCAGGAGAGCCCTGGCCGGATTATGGTCAGCGAGGATGGGATACGGACGATGAAGAAATCCAAAGCCCACCCACCACCCACTTGGTAGCCACTGTCGACAATTTAAACGACGTGCTCAACTTCGACTCCAGAGACATCGACAGCATGGATGACGATGCAGGACATACCGACGAACCAACGCCCATAGGGCACTGGACAACCACCTCATCTCACGACGTGTACATGGTGGATACCCCTAAAGGAAGCGACAACGAGGAAAAAGGGGAAGGAACGGGAGATAGACCCCCCGAAAAGCAATCAAAGCGTCGGCGTAAACGCCGACCCAAGCCCCGCCTCGATAAAAACCCAGCCATAGAGCAGGACGAGCAGGCCTTAAAGCAACCGTCCGAACATGGCAACGCGGATGGAGAAACTGAACATCCCTCCTCTGGCGAAAACGGCATTCCGGACGACCTCACGCCGGATAAACCTATGGAGCAGAAGAATCTCCACGAGAGGCTCGTTGCAACTGCACGCAGCCTAAAAAAGCAGAAGCGGAAGCTAAAAACAGCGGAAGATGCACTCCGGATTAGATGGAGCAAAGTAGTCAATACCGCAGATAAATACGGCGACAGTCGCCGCACTAAAAGCTATCCGAAAAGAAAGCTACTGCCTGAATTCGACGAAGAGGCCCTAGAGCCCTCGCGTTCAAAAAATGAGAAAGCCACACGGTCGGATAGACGACCCCATAAAGCGGCAGCCCCAGCGACCCAAGTACATCCGAAACTAGGGATGAAAACGGAAAACCGCGACGCAATAAGGACCGTCGCCGGACTAAGGACAAAAGTCTGAAGAGCACGGCAGTCAATGCCGGATTCAAAGGCTCACGACAAAATCAGGCAAAATCGCCCCCCCACCCCCAGGATAACAGGGACGATCCATCCAACCTAAATAAAATCCTGGACAGGATATGTCAGATACACAGTACTCCTGGGAAGCCTGCTAACCATACCCACAGAGACTGCTGGGTTTTCAAACAATCCGGCAGACTCAATGCCGAACACAAGGGGCTCGACACACCAAGCGAAGACGAGGACGAACCCCAAAAGTAGAGTACCAGGAAACAAAAGAACTTTCTACAAGAAGTAAAAACAGTGAACTCACTTCACATAACAAAACGTGCAGCGCCCGTAAAGGTACGCACCACACGGTCCATCCCCAAAGGGTCCGGCCACTGGTTGTCAAAACCGATCATCTTCGATCAGCTAGATTATTCTAGAAATATCAAGAATGCAGGCTGGACTGCCTTGATACTCGATCCAATAATTGGCGGACTCCAGTTTTCAAATGTCCTTATGGACGGCGGCAGTGGACTAAACCTGATATATCAGGATACAATCCAGCACATGGGGATAAACCCAGCAAGAATCCGCCGCAGCAAAACCTCCTTTCAAGGGGTAACACCTGGTCCGGACACCCGTTGTATGGGTTTTCTCCGGCTCGAAGTCATATTCGGCTCTGCCGATAACTTCCGCCGCGAAAAGCTGACCTTCCATATCGTCCCGTTCTCAAGTCGCTATCAAGCACTACTGGGACGCGAAGCTTTCGCTCGCTTTAACGCAATACCGCATTATGCAGCTCTTACGCTTAAGATGCCCGGTCCACGAGGCATCATCTCTCTGAAGGGGAAGCACTAAAGTGCGCCTCCCCAAGCGGAGGACTGTGCGGCCGCCTTGACAACCCCACAGCAAAATGGCCTCACCGGCCAAAAAACTTCAAAATAGGTCATTAAAGACCAACGCGTTCGGTACAAAATCATCATTGATGCAGGCTTAGTGGCCATATACCCCCGCACTAGGGGCTCCATGCATATACAATAAGAGACAATAAAGCTCAATCTTATATATTTTACTTTTTCGGCACGACCAGTTTTCAACTCAGTTCCTCTCTTTTACAGATGAACGTCGTGCGGCGCCCGTCCAGGATACGGCACAACGAAGACACAGGCGCAGACGTGCAGTAGGGACCCGTCCTAAAGGATTCTTTTTAGATTAAGACCCTGCGTAAACCTTTTTTACTCTCTCTTGTTGCTACACATCCCCTGGTTTTTTCTGATATAACCAAGGAGGAGGCTGGCGTCTTGGCATGTGGCCATGTCAGAATTTTTGCACGTACCTGGACACTAGGGGCTTTTTTAATAAAGAGTGTTGTTTCACCCACACTCATAAAGACCGAACACCTTAGGGAGTGTTCGGCGTCGCGGGTTTTGGCATTATATGCATCAGCTCCGAATCATGTCTTTGGTCAAATGTTGGGTTGCCCGGCTCCTGAGTTCGGCTACCTTACGTTTCGCTCTATCGGCTAAGGTAGCACCAGGAGAACTACTGCGATTGTGCCCCAGTTCGGCCGGGCGAGCACCTCAGTAGAGAAAGCCGAAAACTGACGGTCATGATGTAGCGTGAGACTGGTCAGCCACTCGATGACCTATCGGAATCTATCGGATTCCTCCGCTTTAACGAAGGGCCGCTTCCCGGTCAGGCACATACGCTCCCCGACCTCGGATGAGCGCAGTCCCCACCAAGGAGCTACCTAAATAGTCTCACTGTCAAGCTCATATGGCTAAGTGAAAGTGTTAAAAGCATTATAGTCCGGTTGCCTGGCCTGCTGCGCTCTCACCTCCTTTGTAGGACCAAGACGTTGGGTTAAGTGTGAAAATGCGTCTTCTGCGAGCACCCCCGCACTATGTGCGTGGGGGCTGAAGCCAACGACTGCCATCTTTCAGATTTTATATATACATTAAAACGGCCACACAGGAGGTGTTCCCAATACTTGACGGCACAAGTATAAAAAGGCCACTACAGTTTATCAAAATATTATTTTATAATTACATATGCTATCATAACATAGCATCTTTCGAGCACTGCGTCTCTATTACACGAGCGCCTTCAAGGACTTCCTGAAAATAGTGCTCGGAGGATACTCGGCTTTTGTCCGAATCTCGGGATGCAACAACAGTGGTCTCCATCTCTGCCCAGTATGTCTTAACACGGGCAAGAGCCATCCTTGTGCCCTCTATGCATGTTGACCTTTTCATTGCATTTATACGCGGCACCGCGTCAAGGAATTGCTGTACCAAGCTGAAATAACTCTTTGGCTCCGATCTCCCCGGCCACAGATGACCCATGACGTACTTCATGGCGAGTCCGGACAACCTATTCAGTTCGGCCCATTGAGCCAAACGATCTTCCACTGCCAGTGGACGCTCTGGATTGTGAAACTGCGACTAGAAAAGCTTTTCCACTTCGCGATCTTTCTGATCTTGAAAGTGTTCGGCGCATCAGCAGCACTCGCTGCCAAATCCAGATAGGTATCCTCCACACTCCACATCCGGTCCAACGGAGCAAACTACAGATCGCAAAATTTCCTTCGCAGCATAAAGGGCTTTCCAGCCGCAATCTGTTCGGCCTGACGCAGCTCCTCCCTTGCAGCTCTCATTGCAGAGCGCGCATCCTTGGCATTGGCAACGGCCTTCTCTAAGTCCTTCTGTTTCGCCTGGTCTTCTTTTTCAAGAAGTCTGCAACGGTCTGTAGCGCTTTTTAACTTTTCGGCCATCTCGGCCATCTCTTCCTTGCTTCGGCAATGAGCAGCCTGTTCGGCTCTCAGCTCTTCCAGGGCTTTCTTGGTGGCCGCATCACTTTCGCTGGCTTGTTCTTTAGCTCGGGCATGTCCTGCCCTAAGACTCTCCATGGCGGCCGCACCATCTGCGTCAAGCACACACATCGTAAGACACAGGCATAAAACTGTTCTTACCCGATGTCGCCCGAGGAATTACATACCTTGAGCCTCATCCAGCCGCTTATTGACAAGCGTGATGTCGGCATCTGCCACGTCCAATTGCCGCTTTAGTTCGGCAAAATCGTCAGTTCGGCTCGATTCCGGACACCCTGCCGCCTGCATTCAAAGGCGACATCTTAGACCTGGGATTATGATCCTCCGCGTGCCGTCATTTCTTGACGACGCGCGGAGTCTCAGGGGCTACTATCTACACAGGGCGCATCTTATTCATGCGCAACTGACAAAAGTATACATTATCTAATGTACCTCGAAACCCGCCAGTAAGCTTTTGACGGCCTCATGCAATCCGCTCTCTGCGGATGAAATCCTTTCAACCACCATGCCCATCAATGCACGGTGCTCCTCTGAGATACAAGCTCGCCCCAGCAGAATCTTCAGCTCCTCCGACCGAGCACCAGATGGTGCCGGGCTCGTCCCATGACCTCTTTCGAAGGCCGGGCGCGGAGAACCTCGGGGGGCCGCATATCTACCTTCCGGCCCTAACGGATTCGGAGAAACCCTCCGCGACGACACCTCAGGATCGCCCGCCTCGCTAGGCGGCACGACAAGGGGAGGCGTCCCACTCTCCATCATCTCCGGAAGGAGATCCCCCGAAGACGAGCTCTGCTGAGAAGGGCTGAGGTCCGAGCTACAAGGTAAAGGTTTGGTTAATCTTCTCAGATATAAATCAAGGATTTCCCTCATCCCTCAAAAGGAAAATCTTTCTCCACTTACGGCTCGCTGGAGGGCTGATCCCCTTGAGGGGGTAGTCCGGCCGAGGAACTACCCGGCGTTGGACCCTCTGACGAGGATTTTCTCCCCCGCTTCGAGGCCATGGTTTCCGGGTCGTCAGAGGCGGCTCTCTTCTTCCCCTTAGGAGAGGAATTGTCGGTTCCTCCCTTTGGAGCAAACTCCTTCGAGGAGGCCATAGCTTCCTTGTCCTCCCCCTCCAAAGGCATTACCTCCAGCATCCTGACCAGCACGGGATCCAGCCTGGCTTCAGGTAGGGGAGCCGGACACCTGATCAGCTTTCCCTTCGCTATCCACTCCTGTTTAGAAGGACGGCTCTTTTAGGGGCAAGTTTATTATACGGATAGAAGGTCCGGGCACAAGGTTGCTTACTTGAGTATCCGGGCGATTGCGGCTTAGGCCTGCGTCCTCGGTTAAATCCGGACACATTTCTTGTGATCCGAAGAACAGCTTATACATCTCCGCGGGCGTTGCGCCCATGAAGTTCTGGAGAGCTTGCGGTCCCTCTGGATTAAACTCCCACAGGCGAAGGGGGCGACGTTTGCCAGGCAATATTCGGCGAATCAGCATGACCTGCGTCACCTTGACCAGGCTGAGGTCTCCTTCCAAGAGATCTTTAATGCGGCCTTGTAACAAGGGCACGTCTTTGGGCAAACCCCAATCCAACCCTCTGTTAACCCATGACGCCAGACGTGGTGGGGGACCCGAGCAAAAGGCAGGAGGCGCCACCCATTTGGTGCTCCGGGGAGCGGTGATATAAAACCACTCTCGTTGCCACAAGCCTAGCTCCTCTTGAAAAGAGACCTCGGGCCATGGAGCATCAGCATTTTTGCTTATAACAGCGCCTCCGCACTCTGCATGCCGTCCCTCGATCATCTTCGGCTCCACTTTGAAGGTCTTGAGCCATAGTCCGAAGTGAGGATTAACACGGAGGAACGCTTTGCACACAATGATAAACGAGGAGATACGGAGGATGGACTCCGGAGCTAAGTCGTGGAATTCCAGCCCGTAATAAAACAGCAGTCCCCTCACAAAGGGATCCATTGGGAAGCCCTACCCCCGAAGGAAGTGAGACATGAACACCACACTCTCACCGGGCTAGGGACTGGGGATGACCTGCCCTTGAGCAGGCAACCTATGCCAAATTTCGCCGGTCAGGAACTTAGCCTCTCTCAACTTTAGCACGTCCTCCTCCGTGACGGAGGAGGGCATCCATCGGCCTTGAAGGTCGGAACCGGACATCGTCGAAGGTCCGAGGCGCCCGGAATCTGGAGCCTAGGGTGTTGGAACTCGAGGCGACGGGCAAACTTGTTGGAGAAAAGATAAGGCCCTGGTCTCTTTATAAGAGGCTGAATACCAGGAGCCCTCCCCGTAACCGTTTGGGACTCGCCTTTAATCGAGAAAATATGCTAAACGGGCACGATTGGGTCACCCACGTCCGTATTGATGAGAATCCCGTAAAAGGGGGGGTACACGATCTCTGCTTTGACAAGACGTGCCAAGGAAACCGCCTCGCAAAACAAGCTGAGGTGAAAAAGTAAAAACGATTCGTAAAGGACTTGGCCGTAGTGTGATGACGCACTGCGGAATACGTCAGCAGATTTGATTTGTGTTAATATTATTCTCTCTATGGCAATATGTGGAAGCTTATTTTGCAGAGCCGGACACTACTCTTGGTGTTTACAATCTTCTACGAAGGACTTGGAGGAGGAACCCGCCTTGCAATGCCGAAGACAATTTGTACGCCGGACTCGTCGTCATTGAAGCCTGGTTCAGGGGCTACTGAGGGAGTCCTGGATTAGGGGGTGTTCGGGTAGCTGGACTATACCTTCAGCCGGACCCCAGGACTATGAAGATACAAGATTGAAGACTACGTCCCGTGTCCAGATGGGACTTTCCTTGGCGTGGAAGGCAAGTTTGGCGATGCGGATATTCAAGATATCCTACCATTGTAACTGACTCTATGTAACCCTAACCCTATCCGGTGTCTATATAAACCGGAGGGTTTTAGTCCGTAGGACAACTTCATCAACTCCATAGACAACAATCATACCATAGGCTAGCTTCTAGGGTTCAGCCTCCTCGATCTCGTGGTAGATCTACTCTTATACTACCCATATCTTCAATATTAATCAAGCAGGACGTAGGGTTTTACCTCCATCAAGAGGGCCTAAACCTGGGTAAAACATCATGTTCCCTGCCTCCTGTTACCATCCGGCCTAGACGTACAGTTCGGGACCCCCTACCCGAGATCCGCCAGTTTTGACACCGACAATCAGCCAGTAGGTCAGAACCTTTACGTGACTTGACCACAATGTCATCCATGTATGCTTCCACATTCTGACTGATCTGAGTGAGCAGGCACTTCTGAATCATCCGCATGAATGTGGCTCCAGCATTCTTCAAGCCGAACGGCATAGTGACATAACAGAAGCATCCAAATGGGGTGATGAAAGCTGTTTTTATCTCGTTGGGTCTGTACAGACGGATCTGGTAGTACCCGGAGTAGGCGTCCAAAAAGGACAAATGCTCGCACCCCGCAGTCGAGACGACTATTTGGTCGATGCGAGGGAGAGGAAAGTGGTCCTTCGAGCAGGCCCGATTGATATGCTTGAAGTCAATGCACATGCGAAGTGAGTCGTCCTTCTTTGGGACCATGACAACATTAGATAACCACTCGGAGTGGTAAATCTCACGGATAAACTCAGATGCCAAAAGCCGAGCCACCTCTTCACCGATTGCCTTCCTCTTCTGTACGGCGGACCGTCGAAGATGTTCTTTGACTGGTTTCACTTTTGGGTCGACTCGCAAACGATGCTCAGCCAGTCCCCTGGGAACACCTGGCATGTCCGAAGGTTTCCATGCAAAGATGTCCCAGTTCTCACGGAGGAACTGGATGAGCGCTTCTTCCTATTTGGAGTCGAGTGTGGTTGAAATGTGAGTCGGAGCAGCATTGGGGTCTGTCGGGTGAATGTGAATCGACTTTGTCTCGCCAGACGACTGGAATGCCGAATCTGTGGTGGGCTTCTTGGCTCGCAACAAATTACTCGGATCTGCACTTTTCTGATATTCTTGCAATTCTACTATGGCCATCTATGCATCGGCAATCTTTGAACCCTTCTAGAAGCACTCTTCCGCCTTCTTCCGATTACCAGTGATAGTGATCACCCCTTTGGGCCCAGGCATCTTCAATTTGAGGTACACGTAACATGGTCGAGCCATAAAATGTGCATAAGCTGGCCTGCCCAGAATAGCATGATAGGCACTCTGAAAATCCACAACTTCAAATGTCAACTTTTCTTTGCGTAATTCTTGGAATCATCGAAAACCACGTCGAGAGCAATCTGGCCGAGTGATGCAGCCTTCTTGCCTGGAATGACCCCA
Source organism: Triticum urartu (assembly GCF_003073215.2). Taxonomy (NCBI): domain Eukaryota; kingdom Viridiplantae; phylum Streptophyta; class Magnoliopsida; order Poales; family Poaceae; genus Triticum; species Triticum urartu. The sequence goes on from NC_053028.1 coordinate 58,330,920, forward strand.
TGGAAACTCATATTACTCTCACTGAGTCTGGACATCGGAATGCCCATTCCTTTCAACGTCTCTGCATACAGTATATTCAGGCCAATGCCACCATCCATCAGAACCTTTGTCGGTCGAGTGCCTTCGACTACTGGGTCGACCACCAACGCTTGCCTCCTAGGGGTGGCTATGTGTGCTAGGTGATCGGACTGGTCGAATGTAATGGCAGTCTGGGACCACTTCAAATAACTAGGTGTCACCGGAGCGACCATGTTCACTTCTCTGTTGATGACTTTCAACCGACCTTTACTCTCAACGTCAGCGAAAATAATCAAGGTGGAATTCACATGGGGATAACCATCATCATCCTCTTCCTCATCCTCAACCTTGTCTGCTTCCTTCTCCTTTTCCTTGGGCTATTTCTCTTGGAATTGTTGGATTAGGAGTCGACACTGTCGAGTGGTATGCTTTGGGTAAATGAAATTACCCTCTTTATCTTTTTTGGTGTGGATGTGGCATGGAAAATCCAGCACATCATTTCCATCTTGATCTTTTACTTTCTTGGGGTTCCACGGCCCCTTGGGCTTCCCCTTGAACTTTCCTTGAGTCACAGCTAAGGCTTCACCAGGAGCGGCTGGCTCGGCCTTGCGCTTTTGTTTCCGACTGGAGTTTCCTCCTCCGGTTTCATGGGCGACTGTTTTGTGCTTGCCACTCCGGAGTCGATCTTCTTCTTCACCGTTGGCATATTTAGTGGCAATTTCCATCATCCGAGTCAGAGTCATATCTCCTGTCCGACCAAATTTCATATTCAACTCCCGATACTTGACGCCTTCTTTAAAGGAACAAATTGCCTGATGATCAGACACATTCTCCACCGTGTGATGCAATGTGATCCATCTCTAGATATAATCCCTCAAAGACTCATTCGGTTTCTGCATGCAACACTGTAATTTGGTCAGCCCTGCCGGCCGTTTGCAAGTACCTTCGAATGTTCTGACAAATACTCGGGCAAGATCTTCCAAAGTATAAATACTGCTTGGTGCTAACTGATTCAGCCATGCTCTAGCCGAGCCCTCCAGCATCAGAGGAAGGTGTTTCATGGCCACTTCATCATTGCCGCCACCAATCTGGACAGCCTCTCGGTAGTCTTGAAGCCAAGTATCAGGCTTGGACTCACTAGTGAACTTACTGACTCCAGTCGCCAACCTGAAGTTGGGGGGAATCACTGCAGCCCTGATGGTTTTGCTGAAGCACTCCGGACCTGAGACATGCATCCTGCTGCTGGTTGGTATATCTCTGTCACGACCCTCTCGGTGAGCTCTATTTCTGTCGACCAAGCCCTGAACAAGAATAGATCTCGCATCAAAGCCCGGCTCTCTAGGGTCGACTGGAATCCCTTGCCCCATACTGTGAGGGCGTCTGTCATCATGTTGCCGAGGCACGTACGACCCACTCCTTGGGGGAGGTGTGGGAACTCGACGACGATCATCGCGATCAACTCGGTGATCATACTGCTCATGGTTTCTATACTGATCTTGTCGGTCTCCACATCCCTCATGCCTCGGGGGCGATCTTGGGCTGTGAGCCGACTGAACTGTGTCTGCAACCACGGACCTGCTATGGATCATATTCCGCGACTGAGATACTGCTATATTCTGCTCTCCTACCGCACGGAGCAAAGCTTGGATCTGCACCAGACCTCGACCAGCTTCTGACTAAGAAGGTTGGATCGACTCCGCTATCCGGGCTACAGCTACGAGATTCTAGATCAGAGTTAGGTATACCTGAGTCGGAGGCAGAAAGAGTTGACGTCGACTAGATTCAGGAGCACACCGTCGAGCACGCTCGTCGAGTGCGCGCTGGAGATTCTCCAGTCGAGTGCGCTCAGCCAAGTTGGCCAAGCGCGCCTCCTCCAAGGCCTGGGCCTCAGGGGTTTCTCCAACGATAGGAGTGTGAAGTGCATCCATGTTCCAGCGGCAAAGTTCTTCTCTCCGCTGCGAGGAGAGGGGTTCAGGGCGGTACTCTTCATGAATATGTGACGGATCGCCGCCCCCATCACCTCTGTCTTTACGGGTGAAGCCAGGCGGACTGTGCGGTCCATTGACCATCAAAACTTCCGTCGCGGGGTCGCTGCTATCGCACTCGGATGCAGTCTCTACGGAGCCAGTCGACAGATCGAACAGGCCGTAGAGGGTTTCGTTGGGCTCGATTGCCGTGACTTGAGGGGTGGCCGACTGGCGAGCCACCGCATGCTTCACCCACCGTTGAAGCCTCGATCGACCGGAACGTTTGCTCCGGCGGGCCGCGGGGAGGGGGAAGCCATAGGAGCCGATCGATACTGGGTCGATGGCTGCCGCAGGAGGACACCACAGACGCACACGCGAAAGTGCGTTGCCCCGCGGACGGGGAGTGCATCGACATCGAGTGGAGCCTCCTAAAGCCAAGCAGAGTCATCGGCGACAAACACAAGCGCGCTGAGACGGATCTCGCGGCCCTCAGCCAAACCTCCGCCTGAAACCATGATGAAGGGGATCGGAAAAATTGCAACTTCTCCAAAAAGTCGCTAAGACACCTGCCCCACGGTGGGCGCCAACTGTCGTGGTTCTAAGAATGACAGTAGAATGGGGGGTAGGAATGTAGAGGCAAGATCCTAGCTGTGGAGGAGTTGTACACGTGAGTTTTACGAGTTCAGGCCCTTCTCGGAGGAAGTAACAGCCCTACGTCTCGGAACCCGAAGGCGGTCGACTGGATTATGCACGTATGTGTTACAGGGGGTGTGAACCCTTGTCCCAGAGGAGGGGGTGGCTTATATAGAGTGCGCCAGGACCCCAACCAGCCCATGTTACAAAGGGTTCAATGTACATTAAGGCAGGGCGTTACTGGTAATGCTAGTAATAAAGAGATATAAATGATCTTTAAGGTTACAGAGTGAACGACCGACCGTTGCCATCCTGAGTGACGTTAGGCCTTCTACACTCCGAGTGGTTTCTTGTATCGTCTAGTGTCTTCAAGACTGTCGAGTGGAACATAGCATTATGGTCGAGTGGATGATGATTTTTCTTCGACTGCTTCTGGTTCTTTTAGAGGTTCCCTTGGGGAGGGTATCTTGGACAGATCCATGACCCTACCCTAGGTACATAGCTTCGTCAGGTAACGCCACCACCAAACTTTGGTTTGGAGTGTTTTCTCTTGGCGTTACATTTGCTTTGTATTCGCATTCGTTTTGTCTTCAAATTTCAACATGTCCTCATGTTTATCCTCACTATTGATTTGGTATTAATCGGATGTATTCATATATTAGCGTTATGTCCTCTACAGTATTCATATATTACTGTTATGTCCTCATGTTTATCTTCACTATTGACTGAAGGAAATATGCCCTAGAGGCAATAATAAAGTTATTATTTATTTCCTTATATCATGATAAATGTTTATTATTCATGCTAGAATTGTATTATCCGGAAACATAATACTTGTGTGAATACATAGACAGACTAAACGTCACTAGTGTGCCTCTACTTAACTAGCTCGTTAATCGAAGATGGTTATGTTTCCTAACCATAGACATGTGTTGTCATTTGATTAACGGGATCACATCATTAGGAGAATGATGTGATTGACATGACCCATTCCATTAGCTTAGCACCCGATCGTTTAGTATGTTGCTATTGCTTTCTTCATGACTTATACATGTTCCTATGACTATGAGATTATGCAACTCCCGTTTACCGGAGGAACACTTTGTGTGCTACCAAACGTCACAACATAACTGGGTGATTATAAAGGAGCTCTACAGGTGTCTCCAAAGGTACATGTTGGGTTGGCGTATTTCGAGATTAGGATTTGTCACTCCGATTGTCAGAGAGGTATCTCTGGGCCCTCTCGGTAATGCACATCACATAAGCCTTGCAAGCATTGCAACTAATGAGTTAGTTGTGAGATGATGTATTATGTAACGAGTAAAGAGACTTGCCGGTAACGAGATTGAACTAGATATTGAGATACCGACGATCGAAACTCGGGCAAGTAACATACCGATGACAAAGGGAACAACGTATGTTGTTATGCGGTCTGACCGATAAAGATCTTCGTAGAATATGTAGGAGCCAATATGAGCATCTAGGTTCCGCTATTGGTTATTGACCGGAGACGTGTCTCGGTCATGTCTACATTATTCACAAACCCGTAGGGTCGGCACGCTTAACATTACGATGACAGTTTCATTATGATTTTATATTTTGATGTACCGAAGTTTGTTCGGAGTCCCGGATGTGATCACGGACATGAAGAGGAGTCTCGAAATGGCTGAGACATGAAGATTGATATATTGGAAGCCTATGTTTGGACATCAGAAGTGTTCCGGGTGAAATCGGCATTTTACCGGAGTACCGGGAGGTTACCGGAACCCCCTGTAACCTAATGGGCCTTAATGGGCCTAGTGGACGAAGAGGAGAGGAGGCCTAGGGGCTGCCGCGCGCCCCTCCCCCCCCCAGTCCGAAATGGACAAGGAGGGGGGCGGCGCCCCCCCCTTTCCTTTCCCCCCTCTCCTCCTTCCCCCAAGTCCTAATCCAACTAGGGAAAGGGGGGAGTCCTACTCCTCCGGCGCGCCTCCTCCTAGGGCCGGCCGCACCCCCCCCTTGCTCCTTTATATACGGGGGCAGGGGGCACCTCTAAACACACAAGTTGATCCTCGTGATAGTCTTCTTAGCCATGTGCGGTGCCACCCTCCACCATACTCCTCGATAATATTGTAGCGGTGCTTAGGGGAAGCCCTGCGATGGTAGAACATCAAGTTCGTCACCACGCCATCGTGCTGACGGAACTCTTCCCCGACACTTTGCTGGATCGGAGTCCGGGGATCGTCATCGAGCTGAACTTGTGCTAGAACTTGGAGGTGTCGTAGTTTCGGTGCTTGATCGGTCGGGCCGTGAAGACGTACGACTACATCAACCGCGTTGTCATAACGCTTCCACTATCGGTCTATGAGGGAACGTAGACAACACTCTCCCCTCTCGTTGCTATGCATCACCATGATCTTGCGTGTGCGTAGGAAATTTTTTGAAATTACTACGTTCCCCAACAGTGGCATCCGAGCCTAGGTTTTATGTGTTGATGTTGTGCACGAGTAGAACACAAGTGAGTTGTGGGCGATATAAGTCATACTGCTTACCAGCATGTCATACTTTGGTTCGGCAGTATTGTTGGATGAAGCGGCCCGGACCGACATTACGCGTACACTTACGCGAGACTGGTTCTACCAACGTGCTTTGCACACAGGTGGCTGGCGGGTGTTAGTTTCTCCAACTTTAGTTGAACCGAGTGTGGCTACGCCCGGTCCTTGCGAAGGTTAAAACAGCACCAACTTGACAAACTATCGTTGTGGTTTTTGATGCGTAGATAAGATTGGTTCTTGCTTAAGCCGGTAGCAGCCACGTAAAACTTGCAACAAACAAAGTAGAGGACGTCTAACTTGTTTTTGCAGGGCATGTTGTGATGTGATATGGTCAATACATGATGCTAAATTTTATTGTATGAGATGATTATGTTTTGTAACCGAGTTATCGACAACTGGCAGGAGCCATATGGTTGTCGCTTTATTGTATGCAATGCAATCGCCCTGTAATGCTTTACTTCACGATAGAGATCAAGGTGTCGCGCCGGTGACGGTGGTGATCATGATGGTGCTTCGAAGATGGAGATCGCAAGCACAAGATGATGATGGCCATATCATATCACTTCTATTGATTGCATGTGATGTTTATCTTTTATGCATCTTATCTTGCTTTGATTGACAGTAGCATTTTAAGATGATATCTCGCTAATTATCAAGAAGTGTTCTCCCTGAGTATGCACCGTTGTGAAAGTTCTTCGTGCTGAGAGACCACGTGATGATCGGGTGTGATAGGCTCTACGTTCAAATACAACGGGTGCAAAACAGTTGCACACGCGGAATACTCAGGTTATACTTGACGAGCCAAGCATATATAGATATGGCCTCGGAACACGGAGACCGAAAGGTCGAGCGTGAATCATATAGTAGATATGATCAACATAGTGATGTTCACCAATGAAACTACTCCATCTCACGTGATGATCGGACATGGTTTAGTTGATTTGGATCACGTGATCACTTAGAGGATTAGAGGGATGTCTATCTAAGTGGGAGTTCTTTAGTAATATGATTAATTGAACTTAAATTTATCATGAACTTAGTACCCGATAGTATCTTGCTTCTTTATGTTTGATTGTAGATAGATGGCCCGTGCTGTTTTTCCGTTGAATTTTAATGTGTTCCTTGAGAAAGCAAAGTTGAAAGATGATGGTAGCAATTACATGGACTGGGTCCGTAACTTGAGGATTATCCTCATTTCTGCATAGAAGAATTACGTCCTGGAAGCACCGCTAGGTGCTAGGCCTGCTACTGGAGCAACACCAGATGTTATGAACGTCTGGCAGAGCAAAGCTGATGACTACTCGATAGTTCAGTGTGCCATGCTTTACAGCTTAGAATCGGTACTTCAACGACGTTTTGAACGTCATGGAGCATATGAGATGTTCCAGGAGTTGAAGTTAATATTTCAAGAAAATGCCCGGATTGATAGATATGAAGTCTCCAATAAGTTCTATAGCTGCAAGATGGAGGAGAACAGTTCTGTCAGTGAGCATATACTCAAAATGTCTGGGTATAATAATCACTTGATTCAATTGGGAGTTAATCTTCCAGATGATTGCGTCATTGACAGAATTCTCCAATCACTTCCACCTAGCTACAAGAGCTTCGTGATGAACTATAATATGCAAGGGATGAATAAGACAATTCCCGAGCTCTTCGCAATGCTGAAATCTACGGAGGTAGAAATCAAGAAGGAGCATCAAGTGTTGATGGTCAACAAGACCACTAGTTTCAAGAAAAAGGGCATAGGGAAAAAGAAGGGGAACTTCAAAAATAACAGCAAGCAAGTTTCTGCTCAGGAGAAGAAACCCAAATCTAGACCTAAGCTTGAAACTGAGTGCTTCTACTGCAAGCAGACTGGTCACTGGAAGTGGAACTGCCCCAAGTATTTGGCGGATAAGAAGGATGGCAAGGTGAACAAAGGTATATATGATATACATGTTATTGATGTGTACCTTACTAATGCTCGCAGTAGCACCTGGGTATTTGATACTGGTTTTGTTGCTAATATTTGCAACTCGAAACAGGGACTACGGATTAAGCGAAGATTGGCTAAGGACGAGGTGACGATGCGTGTGGGAAATGGTTCCAAAGTCGATGTGATCGCGGTCGTCACGCTACCTCTACATCTACCTTCGGGATTAGTATTAGACCTAAATAATTGTTATTTGGTGCCAGCGTTGAGCATAAACATTATATCTGGATCTTGTTTAATGCGAGACGGTTATTCATTTAAATCAGAGAATAATGGTTGTTCTATTTATATGACTAATATCTTTTATGGTCATGCACCCTTGAAGAGTGGTCTATTCTTATTAAATCTTGATAGTAGTGACACATATATTCATAATGTTGAAGCCAAAAGATGCAGAGTTGATAATGATAGTGCAACTTATTTGTGGCACTGCCGTTTAGGTCATATCGGTGTAAAGCGCATGAAGAAACTCCATACTGATGGACTTTTGGAACCACTTGATTATGAATCACTTGGTACTGGCGAACCGTGCCTTATGGGCAAGATGACCAAAACACCGTTCTCCAGTACTATGGAGAGAGCAACAGATTTGTTGGAAATCATACATACAGATGTATGTGGTCCGATGAATGTTGAGGCTCGTGGCGGATATCGTTATTTTCTCACCTTCACAGATGACTTAAGCAGATATGGGTATATCTACTTAATGAAACATAAGTCCGAAACATTTGAAAAGTTCAAAGAATTTCAGAGTGAAGTTGAAAATCATCGTAACAAGAAAATAAAATTCCTATGATCTGATCGTGGAGGAGAATATTTGAGTTACGAGTTTGGTGTTCATTTGAAATAATGCGGAATAGTTTCGCAACTCACGCCACCCGGAACACCATAACGTAATGGTGTGTCCGAACGTCGTAATTGTACTTTACTAGATATGGTGCGATCTATGATGTCTCTTACTGATTTACCGCTATCGTTTTGGGGTTATGCTTTAGAGACAGCCGCATTCACGTTAAATAGGGCACCATCAAAATCCGTTGAGACGACGCCTTATGAACTGTGGTTTGGCAAGAAACCAAAGTTGTCGTTTCTGAAAGTTTGGGGCTGCGATGCTTATGTGAAAAAGCTTCAACCTGATAAGCTCGAACCCAAATCGGAGAAATGTGTCTTCATAGGATATCCAAAGGAAACTATTGGATACACCTTCTATCACAGATCCGAAGGCAAGACTTTTGTTGCTAAATTCGGAACTTTCTAGAGAAGGAGTTTCTCTCGAAAGAAGTGAGTGGGAGGAAAGTAGAACTTGATGAGGTAACTGTACCTGCTCCCTTATTGGAAAGTAGTACATCACAAAAACCGATTTCTGTGACACCTACACTAATTAGTGAGGAAGCTAATGATGATGATCATGAAACTTCAGAACAAGATACTACTGAACCTCGTAGATCAACCAGAGTAAGATCCGCACCAGAGTGGTACGGTAATCCTGTTCTGGAAGTCATGCTACTAGATCGTGATGAACCTACGAACTATGGAGAAGCGATGGTGAGCCCAGATTCCGCAAAATGGCTTGAAGCCATGAAATCTGAGATGGGATCCATGTATGAGAACAAAGTGTGGACTTTGGTTGACTTGCCCAAAGATCGGCAAGCAATTGAGAATAAATGGATCTTCAAGAAGAAGACTGACGCTGACGGTAATGTTACTGCGTACAAAGCTCGACTTGTCACAAAAGGTTTTCGACAAGTTCAAGGGATTGACTACGATGAGACCTTCTCACCCGTAGCGATGCTTAAGTCTGTCCGAATCATGTTAGCAATTGCCGCATTTTATGATTATGAAATTTGGCAGATGGATGTCAAAACTGCATTCCTGAATGGATTTCTGGAAGAAGAGTTGTATATGATGCAGCCGGAAGGTTTTGTCGATCCAAAAGGATCTAACAAAGTGTGCAAGCTCCAGCGATCCATTTATGGACTGGTGCAAGCCTCTCGGATTTGGAATAAACGCTTTGATAGTGTGATCAAAGCATTTGGGTTTGTACAGACTTTTGGAGAAGCCTGTTGTCGGTGTCAAAACTGGCGGATCTCGGGTAGGGGGTCCCGAACTGTGCATCTAGGCCGGATGGTAACAGGAGGCAAGGAACACGATGTTTTACCCAGGTTCGGTCCCTCTTGATGGAGGTAAAACCCTACATCCTACTTGGTTAATATTAATGATATGGGTAGTACAAGAGTAGATCTACCACGAGATCAAGGAGGCTAAACCCTAGAAGCTAGCCTATGGTATGATTGTTGTGTATGAAGTCGTCCTATGGACTAAAACCCTCCGGTTTATGTAGACACCGAAGAGGGTTAGGGTTACACAAAGTCGGTTACAATGGTAGGAGATCTTGAATATCCGCATCGCTAAGCTTGCCTTCCATGCCAAGGAAAGACCCATCCGGACACGGGACGAAGTCTTCAATCTTGTATCTTCATAGTCCTGGAGTCCGGCTGAAGGTATAGTCCGGCTACCCGGACACCCCCTAATCTAGGACTCCCTCAGTAGCCCCCGAACCAGGCTTCAATGACGACGAGTCCGGCGCGCAGATTGTCTTCGGCATTGCAAGGCGGGTTCTTCTCCAAATTCCGTGTACCTGCTGAATAATGTCCGATTTTCGTAATGTAGCGCACCTTGGCTTCCACGCCCAATAATGGCCATCTTCCACGTGTCAAACGAATGCGAAAAGTCGGGGTGTTTTTACATTCACACCCCTAGCCGCATAAACGAGCCGCCTATTTAATGGGATGGGGATTCAGATCCAAACCGCACCTTCTTCTCCCCGCGAGTAATCATCAGAGCGCTTCCAGCAAAGGTCCATTCCAACATGGCCAGCCATCGCAGCTCCTCCCCTCGCCCTTCCAGTTCTAAACCTGGAGACTGGGAGAGGTGCTCCATCCCGCACAGCGAGCTAGTGTCGCTTCAGGTCAAGGGATTCCTCCCTCAAGCCTATATGGTCCCGGTCCGAGCCGGACTCGCCACCTATAATGGTGGAGAGCAAGCGGAGAGCACCCCCAATCCCTCCAAAGGAGAGCGGGTGTGACTCGTCCCTTATCTAATAAGAGGACTTGGATTTCCAATTCATCCATTTCTTCATGGGCTTCTGGAGTTCTACGACCTCCAATTGCACGATCTCACGCCCGCCTCTATATTGCATATCGCGGGCTTCGTCGCCCTTTGTGAGCTATTCTTGGGTGTTGAGGCTCATTTCGCGATGTGGAAGAGGTTATTCTGCTTGGTGCCCCGCTCTCAAGAGGGGTCTATATATCAAGTGGGCGGAGCCGAAGTGTGGCGTATCGCCGGGACCGGATATCTATCCGGAACCCCAAAGAAGGCGTCCGAGGACTGGCCTTCGGAATGGTTTTATATAGATGATGTCCCGCTGCCGGATCCTATCCGGGTCGGTCTCATTGAATTCAACAGTGCTCCCTTAAAGAAACGCCTAAGCTGGCGTCCGCGGAGTTCTCAGAGAGAAGGCGACAGGGACGTCCTTCACCTGATGGGTCGGATAAGACTATTGGCTCATTCCGGACTAACCATGATCGGAGTCATGGCCGCATGCATTATGCGGGGGGTGCAGCCGCCTCAATATAGAGGCCACCCCATGTGGGATTTTAACGGGGAGGATGACGCCACCCGTTACGGTCGTAAGGGGCCAGCCTCAGCTGCCGCTCTAGTAAAGATCTTATCCACTTTGTACAAGGGAGAAGAGGAGGAATTCCTTCGCGTCAACCCGCAGGGCGGATTTACTATGTACAACCCTCCGAGTTGGGTAAGTGGACAATTTTGCTTACCCATCCGTTTTATATTCCCATGATTAAATATGTAGTCTAACGACTTCAATGCAGGAACTGCGTCAGGAAGTAAAGGATATAAACAGCCGTCCCCCACAGCCCGAGGATCCAGAACGGTCCCTCGATCCGGACTCCGAAGAGAGGATCCGGACATATCGGTGGAGCTGATTGACGGGGTGTTTCATCAGCTAAGTAAGGACAATATCTTGGTGGCCATTACGGCTGATTACCCAGGGTTAATCCCGGCCTCCCAGGTAACAGAGAGCGGAGTCTCATCCCCTTGAGAAGGAATCCATTCTCACGCATTTCAGTTTTTCTGACAACGACCGTGTTTTGCAGGGGAGGTTTCCGAGGCGGAAGGCCGAACCTGCAGCGGCTAGCCAACGAGGGGCCGCAGGGCCCCGTGGGGTAAAAAGGAATGTAGTCCGGACTGAGACGCCGGCGCAAAGGTATAGCGCACCCTCTTTTTCCCTGGTGTTATTCCTTCAGGGCGTATTTAACGTTTGCGCTATCTTCAGGACGAAGAGACCTCGCCGGACTATATCCGGAGAGGTTGCCAATCGTGCCTCCACCAGCCAGGCTCCAACGCCTGGCCCGGAAGCGGAAACGAACACAAGGAACGCACCGGACGCCCCTCCAACAGAGGATGCGGACAGGCTGTCTGCCACCAATTCCGAGGTGGAGAGTGCCATGAACCACAGGCGTCGCCGGACAATTCTTCGCGACGCTTGTTTCTCCCAAGTGGCATTAAATGCTTTCAATTCAGGAGATGCGTACCTCCGTGCTGCTCAAAATGGTTTAGCCAGAGCCACGGAGCAATATGTAAAAGACATACGGGTAAGAAAATTTTGGTAAATATATATATATACCAGTAGCCCCCGAGACTTGAAACAGTTAGAGTAACTGATTTAAGGATCATTTGTTATGCAGGTTCTTACAGAGAAGAATACCGTACTATCCCAGGAGCTGGAAGAGTGCAAAGCCCAACTGGAGGCCGCACTAGCCGCGGCAGGGGAGCCCAAAGGGACCCCATCTGGTAAAATATACTTCGAAAGATTAGTATTTTGCAAAGTGCGGCGTGGGTGTAAATCTGACAAATCATATTGCAGATGGCGCCGGACTGGATCCGGAAAGACAACAACTCGTACGCCAGCTAAAGGCCAGTGAGAGTATGCTGACAAGGGTGAGGCGGGAGAAGAATGATCTTCAGGATGCCAACACCAAGCTGGTCGTTGAGCTTAAGGATGTTCGTGGCCAGCTGTCGGACTCTACTAAGGAGAATCAGCGGCTTCGACGCGGCATATTTAGTAAGTGCTTAAGCGAATCTTTGAAAGAAAAGAGTTCGGCGAGGAAGTCGACTAACAGAGTAATGTCTGTAGGTATGCTAACGGGTCGTCCTGCAGAGGAGATGCCCGGTTCTACGGGTGACCTTCTTCCCGAGCTCTCGCAACTGCACGAACGAGTTCGGCAGGCGATGCGGGGCCTTTCCCAAGCCTTATGGCCTTCCCACTCCATGCCCGAGGGCCTTGGAGAGCTTTCGGAGAAGCTTAGGGGAGCTCAGCGGCGCTTCCGGTTGTGGAAGATATCGGCCTGCCGACAAGGCGCTAGGGAGGCCTGGGCCATGGTGAAGACGCGGTACACGAAGTCTGACCCAAACCACATGGCCGAGGTCAGACCTGTGGGGCCTGACGGGAAGAAGATCCCTGTAAGCTTAGTGTACGGCCAAGTAGCATTGGCCGCAAAGTATTCCCAGCAGGACTGTAAGTTAGACAGCCTGTTAGATGGTATCGAAGAGGAATACAATCAGTCATAGTGACTATGTAATTTTTAATTGACATGTGTAATGCCTTCTAGCCGGATTGTAGATCGTTTGTCATTGCCGACCTTTTCGCTTCAACCTCAGGACCTGACGGTCCGGAGTGTTTCCGAATACCCTACCGGTTATGTAAGAACCGGGGTATGCATGGAGACCAGGCGTAGGGGTCATTAGTGCTTTATCAGACAAGTGCCCAACTAGTTATGTTATACTACATGGTTAGTAAGAAACATCTTCCAGAGAGAATAGTTACGTTAGGGGTTCCTTTCTCTGGGAGGCATGCCCTAAAGTGCATGTCCGGACTGCAAACGCAGGAAAATCATCTGGGGGCATATATATAAATGAGTAAAAAAAGGTCATCTTTTGGTTCACCGACCGAATATTCCCTTAAGAACGCTAGCTTTCGGCTTCACCCAGTCTGAGGTACACATCCGGCTGATCCGCCAGTAACAATCGCAAAGGTGCTCCCTTTACCACCTAGCCGAACAATCGAGAACGTAGGGGTAAGCACAGGAGCCAGGCAACCCAGCTTGGCCAAAACTTAAGTCATATCGATGCATATAATGGTGAAGAAAAGGTACATGCGGCAGTTTGACACATGTAGTGGGCGTGAAGCCCGTATAAATAAGCTTCTGTTAAAGAAGCCCCCAGGTTTAATGAGCGCGAGTAGCACGTCACTTGAGAAGCCTTTAAGGGCTATAAAAGAAAAGAGGGGAAGGAGAGAAATGTGAGACAGAAAATGTAAAAAATGGACAGAAGAAGGAGACAAACACAGAGTCCGGCGCTAGGCGTAGAATCTTCGGAGACGGGCTGCGTTCCATGGGTTCGGCTGGAGTCGCTTATCCGACGCATCTCGCAGGCGGTATGCTCCACCAGTCAGGACTTGGTCGATTATGAAGGGACCTTCCCACTTGGGCTTCAGTTTGTCCTTTTTCTTGTCCGGCAGGCATAGAACTAATTCGCCAATGTTGTAGTTTTTGGCCCGCACTTCTCTGCTTTGATATCTTCAAGCCTACTGTTGATAGAATGCGGAACGTGCTTTTGCCACATCGCTCTCCTCCTCTAAGGCATTCAAATTGTCCTGCCGATCGAGCTCGGCTTCCCTTTCTTCGTACATGCGCACTCGAGGTGAGTCATGAATTATGTCGCAGGGCAAGACTGCCTCTGCGTCGTACACCATAAAAAATGGTGTGTATCCGATGGTGCGATTTGGCGTGGTCCGCAGCCCTCAGAGTACGGAGTCTAGCTCCTCTACCTAGTGCGTGTTAGATTCCTTGAGGGACCACACTAATCTGGGTTTGATGCCGCTCATAATGAGACCATTTGCACGTTCGACCTGACCGTTAGTTTGTGGGTGATAGACGGAAGCATAATCGAGCTTGATGCCCATGTTTTTGCACCAGAGTTTTACCTCATCGGCCGTAAAGTTCGTGCCGTTATCGGTGATGATGCTGTGGGGGATGCCATAACGGTGTACGACCCCGGATATAAAGTCTATCACAGGTCCGAATTCGGCCGTCTTAACAGGCTTGGCTTCTATCCATTTGGTTAACTTATCCACCATGACCAGTAAGTATTTTTTCTTGTGGGTTCCGCCTTTAAGGGGTCCCACCATGTCAAGCCCCCAGACCGCAAAAGTCCAAGTGATGGGGATAGTTTGGAGGGCGGTGGGTGGCATATGGCTTTGGTTTGCAAAAAGCTGGCAACCGACGCATCATTGGACCAAGTCCTGAGCGTCCGCCCGGGCCGTCGGCCAATAAAAGCCTGTACGGAAAGCCTTGCTTACAAGGGACCGGGCTGCGGCGTGATGGCCACCGAGTCCGGCATGAATTTCAGCCAGAAGGTTCCGCCCTTCCTCTTCGGAGATGCACCTTTGAAGGACTCCGGTAGTGCTTTTCTTATAACGTTCTCCCTCATGGACTTTATAGGCTTTAGATCGCCGCACTATGCAGCGTGCCTCATTTTGGTCCTCTGGGAGTTCCTGCATAGTAAGGTAGGCTAGGAATGGTTCCGTCCACGGGGCGATAACGGTCATTAATACGTGGGCTGAGGTTGTGATTTCATTGGCAGAGCCTCCGGTTATGTCAGATTGTTCGGCGTTGGACAGTGCGGTTTGGTCCGGGCTAATATTGCCATGTTCCCCTTCCCATACTATGGATGGCTTGAACAGCCTTTCCAGGAAGATGTTGGGGGGGACCGCATCGCGTTTTGCGCCGATGCGTGCTAGGACGTCTGCCGCCTGGTTGTTTTCTCGGGCTATATGGTGAAATTCGAGCCCCTCAAACCGAGCTGACATTTTGAGGACGGCGTTGCGGTAAGCTGCCATTTTTGGATCCTTGGCATCGAAGTCTCTATTTATTTGGGGATATCGCGAGGTTCGAATCCCCGCGCACCTCTAGTCGTTGAATGCCCATGGATACTGCTATTCGGAGACCATGTAAAAGGGCCTCATATTCGGCTGCATTGTTGGAGTCCGTGTACATAATCTGGAGTACATATTGGACTGTGTCTCCTGTGGGGGACGTCAAAACGACGCCGGCCCCTAATCCTGCCAACATTTTGGAACCGTCGAAGTGCATGATCCAGTTTGAATATGTGCCATACTCTTTAGGGAGTTCGGCCTCCGTCCATTCTGCGATGAAGTCGGCCAAAACTTGCGACTTGATAGCTCGCCGTGGCCTATAGGTTATGTTGAACAGGAGGAGCTCAATGGCCCATTTTGCAATCCGGCCCGTTGCGTCACGGTTGTTCATAATATCGTTGAGTGGTACTTCTGATGCTACTGTGATCGAACACTCTTGAAAGTAGTGTCGTAGCTTCCGGGATGCCATGAATACTGCATATGCAATCTTTTGATAATGTGGGTACCGTGATTTGCATGGGGTGAGGAGAGTGGACACATAGTAAACTGGCTTTTGAAGGGGGAATTTGTGTCCGTCCGTTTCCCGCTCGACGACGAGTACCGCGCTAACAACTTGATGGGTTGCTGCAATGTACAATTGCATTGGTTCGCCGATGTTTGGCGCGGCCAGGACAGGGTTTGTTGCAAATATGGCTTTTATTTCGTCGAGTCCGGCCGTGGCGGCATCCATCCACTCGAAGTGTTCGGTGCGCCGAAGGAGGCGGTAGAGGGGTAGCGCCTTTTCTCCCAAACGGGAGATAAAGCGGCTTAGAGCCGCCACGCATCCGGTTAATTTTTGTATTTGTTTGAGGTTCTTTGGGATATCCAATTGTGACAAAGCTCGGATCTTGGCTGGATTTGCTTCGATTCCTCTACCGGATACGATGAAGCCCAAGAGCTTTCCGACTGGAACGCCGAAAATGCATTTTTCCGGATTTAGCTTGATGTCATATGCTCAGAGGTTGTCAAATGTAAGCCTCAAGTCGTCTACTAGAGATTCGACATGTCTAGTTTTTACGACCACATCATCCACATATGCCTCTACTGTTTTGCCGATCTAGGTTGCCAGACATGTCTGAATCATGCGCTGATATGTTGCGCCGGCGTTTTTGAGCCCGAAAGGCATTGTGTTGAAGCAGAATGGGCCGTATGGGGTGATGAATGCCGTTGCGGCTTGGTCTGGCTCGGCCATCTTGATTTGATGGTAACCGGAGTATGCGTCGAGGAAGCACAACAAATCATGTCCTGCAGTGGCGTCGATAATTTGATCGATGCGGGGGAGGGGGAAGGGATCCTTTGGGCAAGCCTTGTTAAGGTCTTTGAAGTCGACGCACAGGCGCCAGGATTTGTCCTTCTTTGGTACCATCACCAAGTTTGCTAGCCAGTCCGGATGTTTTGTATCTCTGATGAATCCGGCCTCCAATAGTTTGGCTAGCTCCTCTCCCATTGCCTGTCTCTTGGGCTCAGAGAAACGCCAAAGGGCTTGTTTGACAGGTTTGAATCCTTTTAGGATATTTAAGCTATGTTTGGCCAGCCTGCGTGGGATTCCTGGCATGTCTGAAGGGTGCCAGGCAAAAATGTCCCAGTTCTCCCGTAGGAATTCTCGCAGTGCGGCGTCTACATCGGGGTTTAACTGTGCCCTATGGAAGCTGTTTTATTGGGGTCCGTTGGATGGACCTGGAATTTGACTATTTCATCTGCTGGTTTAAAGGAGGTGGACTTGGATCTTTTGTCGAGTATCACATCGTCCCTGTTTACCGTGGAGCGCAGTGTAGTCAGTTCCTCAGCCACTAGGGCTTCGGACAGTGCCTCAAGGGCCAATGCGGCTGTCTTGTTTTTGGCGCGGAGTGCTATGTCCGGATCACTAGTGAGAGTGATGATTCCGTTCGGCCCGGGCATCTTGAGCTTCATGTACCCGTAATGGGGTATTGCTTGGAAGATTGTAAATGCTTCCCGCCCCAGCAGAGCGTGGTATCCGCTACTGAACGGGGCCACTTGGAATGTGACCTCTTCGGACCAATAATTATCCGGCGTGCCGAACACCACATCTAGTGTGATTTTTCCTGTACAGCGCGCTTCCCGACTGGGGATTATTCCTCTAAAGGTTGTGCTGCTTTGCTCAATGCGGTTCCAGTCTATTTCCATTTTTTGAAGGGTTTCCTCATAAATGAGGTTCAATCCACTGCCTCCGTCCATGAGTACCTTGGTGAGGCGAAAGCCGTCCACTATAGGACTGAGTACCAATGCGGCTGGTGCTCGAGTTGTTCGGAATTTAGGTTCATCACTGGCATTAAAAGTAATAGCCGTGTCACTCCATGGGTTTATTGTTGCTACTTGATAAACTTCGGCGAGGCTGCGGAGTGTTCTTTTTCGCATATTATTTGATGCATAAGTCTCAAAGACTGTTAAGACTGTACTGGAGTCCCTGAGGTGGCTTTCTGCGGCCTCCGGAATTAGGAGATCTTCGCCCCTTTTGGCCACCTGCCGGAGTATCCAACATGCTCTAAGGCTATGAGTTGGTGTGGCGTCCTCTGTACTGTGAATTTTACAGGGTCCATTAAGCCATCCCTCCAGTACGGTTCCATGCCTTGTAGAGGGTTTTGGTTTTTTGGTTTTTAACCCGGGTGTCTGATGATGATGCACCCTTTTATTTCGGACGGGGTTTCTATTCAGGGCCGGATTGTCCAAAAATTTAGTTTCGGTTTTCCGGGCGCTTTCCATCGCACAGTACTTTTGTACTATGGACGCCAAGTCAGCGAAGCGTGTAAGATCATGACGACCTGTGGCATTGAGGATTCCCTTGTCCATGCAATTATTGCAGAAGATTGAGATTGCGTCTTCCTCGCGGCAGTCCTTTATCCTGTTCATAACCAGGAGGAACCTCGCCCAGTAATGATGTACTATTTCTTCGGGCTTTTGCCTGATTTGGGATAGATCGCTTATGTTCGGGTGGGTGGGTGGAATTAAATCCGGAACTTCACCCAATCTAAGACTCAGAGGCCAAGGAGTTTCCGAACTCTGAAGTTTGGATTCTTGGATGTTGTCCAGTGAATCTAGCCCATTGCCTGATTCTAAGTTCAGGTCTTGCGTTACATCCTCCCCTCCGTGGGTGTCCGGCTTGGAGGGATCGAGAATCCGGACGTAGCTAGTCCTTAAGATAGATGAAGAGTCGCTGCATTGCGCCTCTACCACGGCAACGTGATGGGTGACTTCGGGAGAATTAATTTCTCTTAGATCGGGTTTAAGCCCAACCTGGTCATAATCCGTAGTGACCCCCAAGGCGGCGATGCGATCCAAGAGCTCATTTACGGAAGAGAGCTCCATTGGATCTAACTGCTCGGCGAGTTCCGAGCTGACGTGAAGATTGCTTTTGATGACCCGAGAGGTCACCGTCGGCGCAACGGCCGAACAGGCGGTCATGAGAAAACCGCCTAGCCGGAGAGTTTGGCCGACAGCCAAGGCTTCCTTAGTAACGGCGCCGTCTTTAAAGACGGGAAGAGGCATCCTTCCTGATTGCGACAGCACAGAGGAACTCTCAATGAAAGCACCAATGTCGGTGTCAAAACCGGCGGATCTCGGGTAGGGGGTCCCGAACTGTGTGTCTAGGACGGATGGTAACAGGAGGCAAGGAACACGATGTTTTACCCAGGTTCGGGCCCTCTTGATGCAGGTAAAACCCTACGTCCTGCTTGATTAATATTGATGATATGGGTAGTACAAGAGTAGATCTACCACGAGATCAAGGAGGCTAAACCCTAGAAGCTAGCCTATGGTATGATTGTTGTGTATGAAGTCGTCCTACGGACTAAAACCCTCTGGTTTATATAGACACCGGAGAGGGTTAGGGTTACACAAAGTCGGTTACAATGGTAGGAGATCATGAATATCCGCATCGCTAAGCTTTCCTTCCACGCCAAGGAAAGTCCCATCCGGACACGGGACGAAGTCTTCAATCTTGTATCTTCATAGTCTTGGAGTCCGGCTGAAGGTATAGTCCGGCTACCCAGACACCCCCTAATCCAGGACTCCCTCACCTGTATTTACAAGAAAGTGAGTGGGAGCTCTGTAGCATTTCTGATATTATATGTAGATGACATATTACTAATCGGAAATGATATAGAATTTTTGGATAGCATAAAGGGATACTTGAATAAGAGTTTTTGAATGAAAGACCTCGGTGAAGCTGCTTACATATTGGGCATTAAGATCTGTAGAGATAGATCAAGACGCTTAATTGGACTTTCACAAAGCACATACCTTGACAAAGTTTTGAAGATATTCAAAATGGATCAAGCAAAGAAAGGATTCTTGCCTATGTTACAAGGTGTGAAATTGAGTAAGACTCAATGCCCGACCACTGCAGAAGATAGAGAGAAAATGAATGATGTTCCCTATGCTTCAGCCATAGGCTCTATCATGTATGCAATGCTGTGTACCAGACCTGATGTGTGCCTTGCTATAAGTCTAGCAGGGAGGTACCAAAGTAATCCTTGATATTACGTTGATGCAAGCTTTGACACAGATCCGGACGATTCTAAATCGCAAACCGGATACGTGTTTACATTAAATGGTGGAGCTGTCAGTTGGTGCAGTTCTAAACAAAGCGTTGTGGCGGGATCTACATGTGAAGCGGAGTACATAGCTGCTTCAGAAGCAGCAAACGAAGGAGTCTGGATGAAGGAGTTCATATCCGATCTAGGTGTCATACCTAGTGCATCGGGTCCGATGAAAATCTTTTGTGACAATACTGGTGCAATTGCCTTAGCAAAGGAATCCAGATTTCACAAGAGAACCAAGCACATTAAGAGACGCTTCAATTCCATCCGGGATCTAGTCCAGGTGGGAGACATAGAGATTTGCAAGATACATACGGATCTCAATATAGCAGACCCGTTGACTAAGCCTCTTCCACGAGCAAAACATGATCAGCACCAAAGCTCCATGGGTGTTAGAATCATTACTGTGTAATCTAGATTATTGACTCTAGTGCAAGTGGGAGACTGAAGGAAATATGCCCTAGAGGCAATAATAATGTTATTATTTATTTCCTTATATCATGATAAATGTTTATTATTCATGTTAGAATTGTATTGTCCGTAAACATAATACTTGTGTGAATACATAGACAAACTAAACGTCACTAGTGTGCCTCTACTTAACTAGCTCGTTAATCGAAGATGGTTATGTTTCCTAACCATAGACATGTGTTGTCATTTGATTAATGGGATCACATCATTAGGAGAATGATGTGATTGACATGACCCATTCCATTAGCTTAGCACCTGATCGTTTAGTATGTTGCTATTGCTTTCTTCATGACTTATACATGTTCCTATGACTATGAGATTATGCAACTCCCGTTTATCGGAGGAACACTTTGTGTGCTACCAAACGTCACAACATAACTGGGTGATTATAAAGGAGCTCTACAGGTGTCTCCAAAGGTACATGTTGGGTTGGCGTATTTCGAGATTAGGATTTGTCACTCCGATTGTCGGAGAGGTATCTCTGGGCCCTCTCGGTAATGCACATCACATAAGCCTTGCAAGCATTGCAACTAATGAGTTAGTTGTGAGATGATGTATTACGGAATGAGTAAAGAGACTTGCCGGTAACGAGATTGAACTAGGTATTGAGATACCGACGATCGAATCTCGGGCAAGTAACATACCGATGACAAAGGGAACAACGTATGTTGTTATGCGGTCTGACCGATAAAAACTTCGTAGAATATGTAGGAGCCAATATGAGCATCTAGATTCCGCTATTGGTTATTGACCGGAGACGTGTCTCAGTCATGTCTACATTATTCTCGAACCTGTAGGGTCCGCACGCTTAACGTTACGATGACAGTTTCATTATGAGTTTATAGTTTGATGTACCGAAGTTTGTTCGGAGTCCCGGATGTAATCACGAACATGACGAGGAGTCTCGAAATGGTCAAGACATGAAGATTGATATATTGGAAGCCTATGTTTGGACATCGAAAGTGTTCCGGGTGAAATCGGCATTTTACCGGAGTACCGGGAGGTTACCGGAACCCCCCGGTAACCTAATGGGCCTTAATGGGCCTAGTGGAGGAAGAGGAGAGGAGGCCTAGGGGCTGCCGCGCGCCCCTCCCCCCCCCCCAAGTCCGAATTGGACAAGGAGGGGGAGCGGCGCCCCCCCCCCTTTCCTTTCCCCCATCTCCTCCTTCCCCCCAAGTCCTAATCCAACTAGGGAAAGGGGGGAGTCCTACTCCCGGTAGGAGTAGGACTCCTCCGGCACGCCTCCTCCTAGGGCCGGCCGCACCCCCCTTGCTCCTTTATATACGAGGGCAGGGGGCACCTCTAAACACACAAGTTGATCCTCGTGGTCGTTTTCTTAGCCGTGTGCGGTGCCCCCCTCCACCATACTCCTCGATAATATTGTAGCGGTGCTTACGCGAAGCCCTACGACGGTAGAACATCAAGATCGTCACCACGCCGTCGTGCTGATGGAACTCTTCCCCGACACTTTGCTGGATCGGAGTCCGGGGATCGTCATCGAGCTGAACGTGTGCTAGAACTCGCAGGTGCCGTAGTTTCGGTGCTTGATCGGTCGGGCCGTGAAGACGTACGACTACATAAACCGCGTTGTCATAACGCTTCCGCTATTGGTCTACAAGGGTACGTAGACAAAACTCTCCCCTCTTGTTGCTATGCATCACCATGATCTTGCGTGTGCGTAGGAAATTTTTTGAAATTACTATGTTCCCCAACATTCTCTGCGTCCTTGTCAACAGAAGATATAGAGACAAACATTAAATCTATTTTAAATGTTCAATCCTTTTTGCCTGAAACCCGGAGAAGCGGGAACGACCACCCGACAATCCAGGCGTGCGTGGCAACATGGAACAACCTCCAATGTGTTGCATGTTCGCCACGTATCCTTCAGATGTGAACCACCAGGGGCACCTGCGTAATAACGATGCACCGTCCCTGTCCTTATAAATACATGCCACACCCCAGTCATTATCTCTTCTTCCACTTCTCCTTCTCGCACAAACCCTAGCACCACCGCTAGCTCTCGACGACGCCGGCGATGAAGCGCTTAGCTGCCGCGACCTCACCGACGCCGTCCTCACGCTGACCGCGGACATCATCTTCTCCGCCATCGTCGTAGGTGTCCTCCGTCGCCAAGTTAGGGCACTGAAGATCGAACTGCTCGGCCTCACCTCCTACTCCGTCTAGCAGTTCCTCGAGTGGTAAATAAAAAATCTTTTTACAGTCCTTTTTGATCCGATAGATTCATCTTTTTCAACCACAAGTGGTTTCTGTCCCAACAAATTGAATCTATCCTTTTCTGCATCTCATAACATGCCTAGTATGTTCACTTATGCTTCACAAAGTAGTTAGATTCCTCACTTGTACTTATTCATGGATTCGTACAAATCTGGAACCAACTCTCTACATATGAGTGAATGCCTTCGCACTATGAGGTTAGTGTCTTCTAAACTGATTTATCTTCAAAATCTTCTGAGAATGCATATGACCTCTTCCCCTTCCCTCGCATCTCTAATGTTGTCACAAGTACATGTCCATGGGAGAATCCCTTGGTTCTCATAGTCTGCATTCATTTGCAGAGTTCTTACAGCATCACATCAATTCTCCCGAAGCCAATTTCTGTCTGACCAGCAGAAGGAAGGCTTTGCACGTTCTGAAGCCATTCAGTCTGAACTTCATGGTGATAGAAAAAACAGTCAGGAAGGGCAGCAGATAGCACCGTGAAAACACTGTCAAGGACCTGCCACCGGATCTCTATGATCTATACAAGTCTGATCCAGAAGAGACCTATGGAGAACGCAAGAACCGAATCCAATGGATTCGAAGACATTGGGCAGAGGAATGGTTCAAGTACAGATTTGTCACTGATGAATATGCTGAAAAGAATGCCATCAAGGGCCCCTGGGGAGATATTATATACAAAGGTCTTCAGCCCAAGTCAAAGTCCGAAGCTATTGCTCAAGGCTTCTACCCCTGCATGATCCATGGACCTCAGCCTACTAATGCCGACCCATCCTCTCTGTTATGGTGTCGTGAAGACAATCTCTTTAAGCGCAACTTCCAGTTTGCCAAAACTTCTGCCAAAGAGAACAAGAAGTCACTTGGGTTAGACTTCAACCCCGGTCCCTCTGCTCCTCGTGCTGATGGCACACACGATGCTGAACCCAATATTGTTGGGCCCTTCTACAACCTTGAAGGTCTCATCACTCACATTCAGGTTCAAGGGGCAGCCGTGGATCACTCTGCAGATGACGTTGATTCTGACGAAGCGCCTGCACCACTGAAGCCTGTGAAGCAAAAGAAACCAAAGGCTTCAAAGACCTCCTCCACACCAAAGGTCTCACGGGCGAAGCCTCTGGCCACTGCACCTCCTGAAGCCAGTGTGCAGTCTGAAGATCTCTCTCGCATCTCCAAGTCTGACAAGATGAAGAAGCCCATGCAACCAACTGGTCAAGCATTGACACCTGCTGCCGTACTGAGGAATGAGAACGAAGCCATTGATCTGTCTAGCGACGACAATCTTGGCGATGATGCTCTTGAGCTGCTTATAAAGAGCAAGCAACGGGCGGAAATCTTCAATGATCTTCCCGTCTTTGATGTGGAGATCCTGTACAAGTTCATTGATGAGTGGTTTGACAGCCCAGACCTCAGTTTTGATGATCTTCAACTCCCAATTGGCCTCAGCGTCTCCTTCCATGGAGCCATTGCTCCTGAGCTGGCTCTTGCATAGAGAATTGCTGAGCTGAAGCACAAGATTGATTATGAAAAGGCTCAGTTCAAGAAGCACATGGCCAAGCTCAACGTGGAAGACGTCCAAAACTTCAAGGTCATGCTGCATGAGCTCAAGGAGGCGTTCCACAAGAAACGTGAAGAAGCTAAAGGTTCTCGAGAGTGCATGAAACACCTGGCTGCCAAATGTGTTCAAGGCTACAATGAAGCTGAAAAGCGCAAGGCTCTGAGGCGACCAGGCATCGACCGCAGAATGGCTGCCAAGAAGAAGAAGAAGCCTGATGTGGCCCAACCAAAAGCCTCAAGGCAGGAAGAACCTCGCATTGTCTTCCCGGCCAGTATGACAGGCTCGAAGCCTAAAGTCCCCACAGTGGCTTCGGAGCTCAAGAAAACAAGGGCAGCTGAAGCCGAAGCCCGAAAGCGCAAGACCAAGGCCACCACTGACGATGCTCCACCGACTAAGAAGAGAAAAAACAAGAATAAAGATCGGGCTGCTCCCACAGAGCCCCTTGTCGTCGAGCCAATCTCAGTTGCTCGTCCTGCGTCTGAACACCATGAGCTCCAGTTGATAGTTCATGAGCCTGCTTCCATAGAGGCTCCAAAAGTTGAAGACATTCCAGCTGTTGACCCCACCGCAGCTGAAGACATTGGTCATCAAGACAATGTTGAAGATGATGAAGCCCTTCCTCAGATCGAACACAATGTGGTATCATCGCATGCTCTCACGAACAGCGAACTCATCGGCATTGGTTGTCCATTGACGCCAATTGCTCAGGATGACTCATGGGAAGATCACCCACAAGACTCCCCCCGTCAAGAAGAATCACCAAGTACTCCCCCACCTCAAGTCACCACTCCGGTGCTTGAAGACAATGACCTTGTGGCCCAACCAACTCCATCTTCACAAGCGTCGCCAGCGTTCCGCAGGCTTCGCAAAGGACCAAGGCCACAGGTCACTTTGTCAAGTGTTCCAGAAGGAGAAGAGCGCCAATCCGTTTCACGCCAAGTCTTTCCTGAAGCCTCTCCTACCGCGAACATCCCCGAGTCTGAAGCCAAAGCGGCTGAAGATATTCCGGCTGCGTCAGCTGCTACCTCTTGAGCTTGCGTTGGTTTTCCCCAAAGAGGAAGGGATGATGCAGCAGAGTAGCGTAAGTATTTCCCTCGGTTTTTGAGAACAAGGTATCAATCCATTAGGAGGCCAAGCTCAAGCCCCTCGTACCTGCACAAAACGATAGCTACTCGCAACCAACGCGATTAGGGGTTGTCAATCCCTTCACGGTCACTTACGAGAGTCAGATCTGATAGATATAATATTTTTTGGTATTTTTGGTACAAAGATGCAAAGTAAAAAGTAAAGGCAAAGTAAAAAAGCAAAACAAGATTAAAGTGATGGAGATTGATATGATGAGAATAGACCCAGGGGCATAGGTTTCACTAGTGGCTTCTCTCAAGAGCATAAGTATTCTACGGTGGGTGAACAAATTACTGTTGAGCAATTGACAGAATTGAGCATAGTTATGAGAATATCTAGGCATGATCATGTATATAGGCATCACGTCCGTGACAAGTAGACCGAAACGATTCTGCATCTACTACTATTACTCCACTCATCGACTGCTATCCAGCATGCATCTAGAGTATTAAGTTAAAAACAGAGTAACACCTTAAGCAAGATGACATGATGTAGAGAGATAAATTCATGCAATATGAAATAAACCCCATCTTGTTATCCTCGATGGCAACGATGCAATACGTGCCTTGCTGCCCCTTCTGTCACTGGGAAAGGACACCGCAAGATCGAACCCAAAGCTAAGCACTTCTCCCATGGCAAGAACTACCAATCTAGTTGGCCAAACCAAACAGATAATTGGAAGAGACTTGCAAAGATAACCAATCATACATAAAAGAATTCAGAGAAGATTCAAATATTATTCATAGATAGACTTGATCATAAACCCACAATTCATCGGTCTCAACAAACACACCGCAAAAAGAAGATTACATCGAATAGATCTCCACAAGAGAGGGGGAGAACTTTGTATTGAGATTCAAAAAGAGAGAAGAAGCCATCTAGCTACTAACTATGGACCCGAAGGTCTGAGGTAAACTACTCACACTTCATTGGAGAGGCTATGATGATGTAGAAGCCCTCCGTGATTGTCGTGGTTCTAAGTCTGACAGTAATGTAGGGGGGTAAGTATGGAGAGGCGAGATCTTAGCTATGGAGAAGTTGTAAGGACGCAAGGTTCACGAGTTCAGGCCCTTCTCGGAGGAAGTAAAATCCCTACGTCTCGGAGCCCGGAGGCGGTCGATTGGATTATGTGAGTATGAGTTACAGAGGTGCGAACCCTTGTCTCGGAGGAGGGGGTGGCTTATATAGAGTGCGCGAAGACCCCGGCCAGCCCACGTTACGAAGGGTTCAATGTACATTAAGGCAGGGCGTTACTGATAACGCCAGTAATAAAGTGCTATGATGACCATAAAAGCTACTTAATGACCGACCGTTAGCGTGCGGAGTGACTTTAGGTCTCCTAGCCGTCGAGTGGTTGGATCTTGGTCGAGTAATTGCTTCTTGGTCGAGTGTCTTCGAGTCTGTCGAGTGGAACACCTCCAAGTCGATTGAAAGATGATTTATTCTAGAGGTGTCCTTGGGTAGGGCAGTTAGGACAGGTCCGTGACCCTACCCTAGGTACATAGCTTCATCATTAGCCCCCGAATGGATCGAGGTTTGAGTGGGGAAGGAGTTGAGGACTTCTCCGACTCGTTTTCCATGCCGTGAGCATATCTTGTTTCGGATCAACGGACCTGAGTGATGACAGCAACTTCCTTTTCAGTCGCCTTGATCCATTCTTAATTCTTCGTCGAGTGAGTTTCTTTACTTGTAAGGCTCCGAGTGACGGTGCGGAGGAGATCTTTAGCCTGACAAGTTGTTTGCTGCCCGCGGATTTAGTGGGATCCGAATTTTGGGAAGCGCGCGGGACGGGGGAGGCCACAGTAATCATATGGGATAGAGCAGAGCCGCCTCGATCCCCGTGCCACCTATTTCGCCACGTATCGCTCGCGCGGTCATTATGGGATTTGACAGAGCCATCTGGGCCTACCTGTCAGCCACTCGGAAGCGGCCTCATATAAGGCGTTGGACCGGAGTCTCCCGTACAGTGCGCCCCATTACCTCTTCTCCTCCTCACGCCTCTCTGCTGCGCTCGCTCTCGCCCCAGCGCCACCGCACCACACGCGTCTCGTCAGCGACAATGGTGAAGGAGAAGACAGCGGCTCTGGAGCGGGCAAAGAAGGCGACGGCGAGGTCGAAGGGGAAGGCGACGAGCCGGGGCGGATCTTCCTCGCGGACTGGCCTGCCGAAGGGTTGGATCCAGGGTGACTGGATCCACTCGAGGATCTCCCAAGAAGACCACGACGACCTGGCCGAGGGAGGGCTGATCCCCTACGACTCGGCGCGGCTTCCAGGGAAGGAATCCGAGCCGCAACCCCGGGAGGGTGAGCGCATTCTTCTTGCCACCCACGTCGACCGTGGGTTTTCCTTGCCTCCTCATCCTTTCTTTCGAGGGTTTCTGAACTTCTTTGGGGCTCAACTTCACCATTTTACCCCCAACTCAATCGTTTATCTTTCCGCGTTCATTTCCTTGTGTGAGAACTTCTTGGGTTGTCAACCTCACTGGGGTCTTTTCAAGCATATTTTCACTTGTCGCTCCCAGACAGTGAAAAATGCTAATCCGAGTGACGAGAGGACCCAAGTGATCCAGATGTGTGGGGTCTTGGCATCCAGACTAGGGGGAAAAGCTCCTTTCCGGCCATGATTCTTCCCGACTCAGTTCGCGGATGGCAGTCGACCTGGTTCTACTATAAAGACCAGTCAACGCCGGGGCAATCGACTGGCCTCCCTCCCTTTAATATGGACCGAGTGGAAAAACCCTCCCCTTTGAAGGTGCTCCCGGAGGAGAAGGCGCACGTGAAGGTGTTGGTCAACTGAGTGGTCCAGCTCATTCGTGACGGGGTCACTGGTATGGATCTCTTGGAGGTCTTCCTTCAGCGGCGCATCCAGCCTCTCCAAGCTCGAGACCATCTGATGTGGATGTATTCGGGTCTAGAAGAATCCACTCGGATCCACCCGGAGGAGGTCGACGACGACACACTGGAGAAGTGGCTGTCGAGCATTACCGAGAACAAGGACAATCCCAGAGGAGCCAGGAGAGTTCTCCCATTCGACCAGTCGCGTGCACCAGAGCAGGTCTGATTCTGAGTTTTTGCTTGTAATCTGAATTCACTCGCGCAGCTGTCTGTATTGCGTCGACTGACTCTGTCCTCCCTGCTTTCTTTCAGGCCATTATTGAAATGTATTCGATGCCCAACGGGGCGCAAGAGCAAGCTCTCGAAGGCGAGGCAAGCGGTGGCGAAAGCGGCGAGTGGACTTCCGATGGTGAAGGGGATGGAGGAAGCGATGACTCAAGTGATGGGGAAGAAGTCGAGTCGCCTCCTCGCATAGAGAGACGATCCAAGCTTGACCAGGATCGACCGAGTGCCCACGACAAGGCAACTGCTCAGGATGGTCAATCTTCGAAGCGTCCTCGGATCTCTTCACCAACCACGACTGAGAAGGCGCCAAAGCACCCCAAAGTTGCAGAACCGAAGACTCGGAAGGCACTGCCGAAGATCAAGATCGATATCCCTGTCGCCTCCGCGTAAGTGTCTCTCCTTGTATTCACTCGACGCTCCACGCTATTTGTTTTTCTTGTTTTAACTGGACGAACTTTGGAATTGTCAGCGCTGCCACTTCTGGGACCTCAGCTTACAGGGATGTTGATGAGGTGATGGAAGATGCGGTCACTTCTAATCCGGGTATGATTTCTGCCATACTATCTTTCTTCGGTCGATTCAACTGCAACGTGCATCACTGGGTGACGTGATTTTGGCAATTGAACTTTGCACAGCACCCAACATTATTGACCTCCCTGATGATGATGATGAAGAGCCCGAGAGGCCTTTGACGAGGAAGAATAGGCGAACTCCTGCAAGCGAGGCGCTACGGTCGACGCCGAGGGCGGAACCAGTCATTCAGGACACTGGTGACGTCAATCGGGGTTCTGTTACCTTCGCGGAGCCCCTGTCGAGTGCCTTGCCTTCTTCTTCGACTGCTCAGGCCCCTATCGACCCGCCTTCAGTTTTTGTGACCCATCATGTCCCAGAGGAGGAGGTGAATGCTGCTAGGGAAGCCATATGCCAGGCGGGCATTATGATGGAGAAGATGAAGACGGTGCGGGACGCCAGCCAAGCCGCCTATGATGCCAGCTCGGCTCTCCAGAGCAATGTTTAGGTTAGTCGGCTATCTGAAGATTCTTTCCGAAAATCTTTGCATCTGTACACCCACTGGGTGCGTCGATTGAAGTTTTGGACTAGTGGGGGCACGCTGAGTGCACCCACTGGGTGTAGTCCCCGAGGCTACGGTGGACTGCTGGCAGTCGACCGTAGTCTTTGTATTTTGTCAAGTAAAACCGAACTGGTAGTTTGTTTCTTCCGCTCAATCCGGTCGAGTGGGATCAGAACTGGTGGGGGCACGCAAAGTGCACCCACTGGGTGTAGTCCCCGAGACCGCGGTCATCTGTTGGCAGTCGACTGCGGTCTGAGCTCTACTTTCTCTCCTCTCTTTTTGAACTCGACTCCGGCGGGCCGGTCGAGTGGGATCAGAACCGGTGGGGGCACGCAAAGTGCACCCACTGGGTGTAGTCCCCGAGACTATGGTGGACTGCGGGCAGTCGACTATAGTCTTAGTATTTGTTGTTTTTGCTGTGGAATAATTTCTCCCCTTTGATTTCAGAAATCTTGTGATCTTGGAGCTTGCTTCACTGATTTGGAGAGGCAGCGGATTCAACTGAAACTTGACTTGGAGCTGGCCAGGACAGAACTGCAGACGGTCAGAGACGGCGCCGCTGGTAAGACAAGTTTGTCGACTGGTCAGTTTTAGGCTCGAGCATACTTCTGCTATTTCTGAATTAATCATCATTTCTTTGCAGAAAAACTAAGGGAAGCTTTGGCGAAAAAGGATCAGGATTTGGCTACTGCCTAGAAGGAGGTTGACGATAGGACCGCTCTGGCCAGACAGAAGCTGGCTTCAGTCGGCCACTTGGAAGAAGAGAATACCAGGCTGAAGACCGCTCTGAATGAAGACAACAGGGAGTGCACACGCTGGAAGAAGGATAACCTCAACCTGAGCGAAAAGATGGAAGGTATCGCTCGCAGGAGGGACGATCTGGAGAGCTACCTGAGGAGCCTTGCCAAGAAGTTGTATATCAAGCTTGAAGGTGCACATTTAGTTCCGACTGATTTTTTTTGTGTCGACTCAGTGTATGAAAATTGACTTATCCTTGGATCATGAATGCAGAGTTTTGCTAGAACTTTGAAGAAGAGACTGGGCAGATCGAACCAGGTTTGGATCCAATCAACTCTCCCGTGAAAGATGAAACTGCCATGAATCTGCTCCGACTGGAATCTCGCATCGATGGTGCCGTGGACTACTTGGCTCGACTGAAGGTCGCCATGTCACGGATCGACCCGGCAGTTTGGCCAGAGGCTATGCTCCAAAACGATCTTGAGTCTCTGATGACTCGACTTAATGGAATCCCTGACCGACTGTAGGAGTGGAAGAAGTCTTCTGCTCATTGTGGCGCTGATGTGGCTCTGTCCTTGGTTCGTGTCCACTGCAAGGAGGTGCGACAAGACAAGCTGGCCGCAATCAAGGTCGCAAACACCCAGAAGCACGACTTCTGAACTTTTATGGAGACCTTCATAGCTGTTGCCACTCAGATTGCCGATGGCATCGACCTGGATGAGTTCGTCGAGCCTGCCAGCCCTCCTCCAGCGGAGTGAACAAACTCTTATGTCCTACCTTAAATTTGCCTCGGAATGCCGAGTGGTTTTTGTAACCATTAAACTTTTTCGGGCTGCATGCCCGAGTACCTCGATCAGTGATCCAGAACCTTTAGAATTTTATCTGAACTTGGTTTACCGTTGAATATCTTTATGAATCTCCTGCTGAGTGAAACCATTCTTCATTCGAGACAACTTTCTGTATTCATAGCGCAGCCCCGAAGGAGAGGGAAGCAGACGAACCATGTCTTGTATTTGTGGCGAAGCTCTCTAGGGGAAGGCGGCGGTCGACCCACACCCTGTTACTGCAGAGTGGGACGGAGCGCACATTGTATTTGTGGTGAAGCTCTCTAGGAGAAGGTGGCGGTCGACCCACACCCTGTTATTGCAGAGTGGGACGGAGCGCACATTGTATTTGTGGCGAAGCTCTCTAGGAGAAGGTGGCAGTCGACCTGCCCCTCGTCATCCTTGAGGATTGAGATGTCTTTCGTACTTAGGCGAGTACTGGACTGCAGCTAAGCCCCCGAGTGGGAGGATTGCTCTCCACTTGGTAGGATTTTTTCAAACTTAGGCGAGTGCCGGACTGCAGCTAAGTCTTCTAGTGAGAGAACTTAGGCGAGTACTGGACTGCAGCTAAGCCCTCGAGTGGGAGGATTGCTCTCCACTCGGTAGGATTTTTCAAACTTAGGCGAGTGCCGGACTGCAGCTAAGTCTCTAAGTGGGAGAACTTAGGCGAGTACTGGACTGCAGCTAAGCCTTCGAGTGGGAGGATTTCTCTCCACTCGGTAGGATTTTTCAAACTTAGGCGAGTGCCTTACTGCAGCTAAGTCTCTAGTGAGAGAACTTAGGCGAGTGCTGGACTGCAGCTAAGCCTCCGAGTGGGAGGATTGCTCTCCACTCGGTAGGATTTTTCAAACTTAGGCGAAACGGATTCGCAGCTAAGCCTCCGAGTGGGAGGCCGGCTCGCCACTCGGTAGGAAACTGTTTTTACAAACTTAGGCGAAGCGGATTCGCAGCTAAGCCACCCCCTGGGGGATTTCTTACGCAAACAAAAACAATAATAATCACTGGGAAAATTATAACGCTCTTGTCTTTGATAAATAAACTACAGGAGTTTTTCTTATTACATCTCATCCGAGTGAGAATTCAAGTATAAAAGGGGTGGAGTAGTTCCGCATTCCAGGCTCGTGGCTCATCAATCTGGCGATCGACATTGTAGAGGTGGTATGCTCCATTGTGGAGGACTCTGGTGACTATGAAGGGGCCTTCCCAAGTAGGAGCGAGCTTGTGTGGTTTCTGCTGATCCACTCGGAGGACTAAGTCTCCTTCTTGGAAGGCTCGGCTCTTCATGTTTCTGGCATGGAATCGACGCAAGTCTTGCTGATAGATGGTCGATCGAATCAAGGCCATTTCTCTTTCTTCTTCTAGGAGGTCGACTGCGTCCTGCCGGGCTTGTTCTGCTTCATCTTCTGAGTAGAGCTCGACTCTGGGAGCGTTGTGAAGCAGGTCACTCGGTAAGACCGCCTCGGCTCCGTAGACCAGAAAGAATGGGGTTCTTCCGGTCGATCGATTCGGTGTTGTCCTCAATCCCCAAAGGACTGATGGGAGCTCGTCGACCCATGCACCTGCTGCGTGCTTGAGATCGCGCATCAACCGGGGTTTCAGTCCTTTGAGAATTAGGCCATTTGCCCTTTCTGCTTGCCCATTCGACTGGGGGTGAGCGACCGAAGCATAGTCGACCCGAGTGCCCTGAGAGGCGCAAAAGGCCCTGAACTTGTCGGAATCGAAGTTTGACCCATTGTCCGTGATGATACTGTGCGGAACTCCATATCTAAATATCAACTCTCTGATCAAACTGATAGCGGTGCAAGTATCGAGATTCTTGATAGGCTTGGCTTCAATCCATTTGGTGAACTTGTCGACTGCTACCAGCACATGAGTGAAGCTGCTCCTGCCTGTTCTCAGTGGCCCAACCATGTCCAGCCCCCAAACAGCGAAGGGCCAGACGAGTGGAATGGTTTCCAGGGCTGACGCGGGCTTGTGCGGCATATTGGAGTAATACTGACATCCTTCACATTTGTCGACTATCTCTTTTGCCATCTCATTGGCTCTCGGCCAGTAGAACCCCGCTCGGTATGCTTTAGCCACAATGGTCCGAGAGGACGCATGATGACCATAGGTCCCCGAGTGGATATCGTTAAGGATCAGCTGACCTTCTTCTGGTGTGATACACTTCTGGCCGACCCCAGTCGCGCTTTCTCTATATAACTGTCCCTTTATGACTGTAAAGGCCTTGGATCGACGGACGATCTGTCGAGCCTCTTCTTCGTCTTCTGGGAGTTCTTTCCTTAGGATGTACGCGATGTACAGTTCTGTCCAGACGGGAGTGATAACCAACACTTCCATGATCAGATCGACCACAGCTGGAACTTCAACTTCAGTCGGATCCGTGGCGCTTTTTGGCTGCGGGGCCTCTTCCGTGAAGGGATCCTCCTGGACTGATGGTGTGTGGATGTGCTCCAGAAACACATTGCTGGGAATGGCTTCTCTTTTGGAACCTATTTTTGCGAAATCATCAGCTGCTTGATTTTTCAGTCGGGGTATGTGGTGAAGCTCTAACCCCTCGAATTTCTTCTCCAGCTTTCTCACTACATTGCAATAACCAGTCATGGCTGGACTTCTGACATCCCATTCCTTCATCACCTGATTAACCACCAAATCTGAGTCGCCATAGACCATGAGGCGACGGACGCCAAGTGAGATGGCCATGCGCAACCCATATAAAAGTGCTTCGTATTCTGCCTCGTTATTGGAGGAATCAAAGTGGATTTGAAGAACATATCTGAGTTTATCTCCTCTGGGGGCGACCAACACCACTCCGACACCGGAACCACTCAGCATCTTGGAGCCGTCGAAGAACATAGTCCAATGCTCCGAGTGAATCTGAGTCGGCAGCTGCTATTCAATCCACTCGGCGACGAAATCTGCGATTGCATGGGACTTGATAGCCTTCTTTGCCTCAAACTTGATATCTAGGGGAAGGAGTTCAATCGCCCATTTTGCCACTCGACCAGTTGCATCCCTGTTATGCAGGATCTCTGACAATGGAGCGTCGCTGACAACTGTAATGGAATGATCAGAGAAGTAGTGAGC
This sequence comes from Triticum urartu, assembly GCF_003073215.2. Classification (NCBI taxonomy): domain Eukaryota; kingdom Viridiplantae; phylum Streptophyta; class Magnoliopsida; order Poales; family Poaceae; genus Triticum; species Triticum urartu. The sequence continues at coordinate 58,364,885 of NC_053028.1, forward strand.
AACTTTCTTTGTGGTCATGTAAATCCCATATACAAGCTTCTGATAGTGAGGATATCTTTGCTTTGATGGAGTCAAGACTTCAAAAATATAATATACTGGGCGCTGAACTTTGAAGGTTTTCCCTTCCTCTTCCCGCTCGACCGTAAGTACCGTACTGACGACTTGTCCTGTGGCTGCAATGTAAAGCAGCAAAGGCTCCTTGCTGATTGGGGCAGCAAGCACCGGCTGGGTGGAGAGCAGAGCTTTGAGCTCTGCAAATGCTACATCAGCTTCAGGAGTCCACTCGAACTTGTCGGACTTCTTCATCAATCGGTAAAGAGGCAATGCCTTTTCACCGAGACGAGATATGAATCGACTTAGGGTGGCCAAGCAACCAGTAAGCTTCTGGACATCGTGCACTCGCACAGGGCTTTTCATTCGGAGTATAGTGCCAACTTTTTCTGGATTGGCATCGATTCCCCATTCGGAAACGAGAAAACCGAGTAACTTTCCGCCAGGGACTCCGAATGTGCACTTTGATGGATTAAGCTTGATATCATACCTCCTGAGGTTGGCAAAGGTTTCATCAAGGTCAGTCAGCAGGTCGGAACCCTTCCGTGACTTGACCATGATATCGTCCATGTATGCTTCCACATTCCGACTGATTTGAGTGAGTAAACACTTCTGAATCATCCTCATGAATGTGGCTCCGGCATTCTTGAGGCCGAACGGCATGGTAACATAACAGAAGCACCCGAATGGAGTGATGAAAGCTGTCTTGATCTCGTCAGGTCCATACAGACGGATCTGATGGTACCCAGAATAGGCGTCCAAGAAAGACAGTCGCTCACATCCCGTAGTCGAGTCGACTATTTGGTCGATGCGGGGGAGAGGAAATGATCTTTCGGGCAGGCCCGATTGATATGTTTAAAATCAATGCACATGCGAAGTGACTTGTCCTTCTTGGGGACCATGACAACGTTGGCGAGCCACTCGGAGAGGTAGATTTCTCGGATGAACTCCGCTGCTAAGAGCCGAGCCACCTCCTCGCCAATAGCCTTTCTCTTTTGGACGGCGGACCATCGGAGATGTTCCTTGACAGGTTTTACTTTTGAGTCGACTCTCTGGCGATGCTCAGCCAGCTCCCTGGGAACACCTGGCATGTCAGAAGGCTTCCATGCGAAAATGTCCCAGTTCTCACGGAGGAACTGGATGAGCGCTTCTTCCTATATGGAGTCAAGTGTTGTCGAGATATGAGTCGGAGCGGTGCTGGGGTCAGTCGGGTGGATGTGAGCTGTCTTCGTATCGCCAGTCGACTAGAAAGCTGACTCTGTAGCGGGCTTCTTGGCTTGCAACAGATCACTCGGGTATTCCTGCAACTCCACCACTGCCATCTGTGCGTCAGCGATCTTCGAACCTTTCTGAAAACATTCTTCCGCTTTCTTCCAATTGCCCGTAATGGTTATCACACCTTTGGGGCCAGGCATCTTCAATTTGAGGTACACGTAACATGGTCGGGCCATGAAGCGTGCATAAGCCGGCCTGCCCAGAATAGCGTGATAGGCACTCTGGGAGTCCACAACTTCAAATGTCAACTTTTCTTTGTGGTAATTCTTGGAATCACCAAAAACCACATCAAGAGCAATCTGGCCGAGTGATTCAGCCTTCTTCCCAGGAACGACTCCATGGAAACTCATGTTGCTGGCACTGAGTCTGGACATCGGAATGCCCATCCCTTTCAAGGTCTCAGCGTATAATATGTTCAAACCACTGCCACCATCCATCAGGACTTTGGTCAGTCGAGTGCCTTCAACAACTGGGTCGACCACCAAAGCTTGCCTCCCAGGGGTGGCGATGTGCATTGGGTGGTTGGACTGGTCGAATGTTATGGCAGTCTGAGACCATTTCAGGTAACTAGGTGTCGCCGGAGCGACCATATTCACTTCTCGGTTAATAACCTTCAGTCGACTTTTGCTCTCAACATCAGCAAAAATCATCAGGGTGGAATTGACTTGAGGGTATCCGTCATCACTGTCCTCTTTGACCTCAACCTTGTCTGACTCCTTTTCCTTACCCTTGGGCTGCTTGCCCTGGAGCTGCTGGATCAAGAGTCGACACTGCCGAGTGGTATGTTTCGGGTAAATAAAATTACCCTCTTCATATTTCTTTGTGTGGACGAGACATGGTAAGTCCAACACATCATTTCCCTCCTGGTCTTTAACCTTTTTGGGGTTCCAAGGCCCTTTAGGTTTCCCTTTAGACTTTCCTTGGGCCAAAGCTAAGCCTTCCCCGGGAGCCGCTGGCTCGGCTTTCCGCTTCTGTTTCCGATTGGAATTGCCTCCGGTTTCTTGGGCGACTGACTTGAGCTTGCCACTCCTGAGTCGATCCTCATCTTCACCATTAGCATACTTGGTGGCAATCTCCATCATCCGATTCAGGGACATATCTCCGATTCGACCGAATTTCAAATTCAGTTCTCTGTACTTGACGCCTTCCTTGAAGGCACAAACTGCTTGGTGGTCAGGCACATTCTCCACCGAGTGATGTAACGTGATCCATCTCTGAATGTAATCCCTCAAAGTTTCATTCGGCTTTTGCACACAAGACCGCAGTTCCATCAGTCCTGCCGGTCGCTTGCATGTGCCTTCAAATGTGCTGACGAACACTCGGGAGAGATCTTCCCAAGTGTAAATGCTGCTAGGCGCTAACTGGTTTAGCCACGCTCTGGCCGAGCCCTCCAACATGAGAGGCAGGTGCTTCATGGCCACTTCATCATTGCCGCTGCCAATCTGGACGGCCACTCGGTAGTCCTCGAGCCAAGTATCAGGCTTGGACTCGCATGTGAACTTACTGACTCCAGTCGCCAACCTGAAATTGGGAGGAATCACAGCAGCCCTGATGGCTCTACTAAAGCACTCTGGCCCCGAAACATGTACTCTGCTGCTGGAGGCGCATCTCTGTCGTGGCCTTCTCGGTGAGCCCTGTTCCTGTTGACCATGGACGAGGATGGATCTTGCGTCAAAGCCTGGCCCTCTAGGGTCGACTGGAATCCTTCGCCCACCACTATGAGGGCGCCTGTCATCCTGCTGGCAAGGCACATACGACCCGCTCCTCGGGGGAGGCGTGGGCACTCGACATCGACCGTCACGATCGACTCGGTGATCATACTGCTCATGGTTCCCATACTGGTCATGCCGGTCTCCACGTCCCTCACGCCTCGGGGGCGATCTCGGGCTGTGAGCCGACTGGACTGTGTCCGCGGCAATGGATCTGCTATGAATTCTGTTCCGCGACTGAGAAACAGCGGAATTCTGATCTCCTGCTGCCCGGAGTAACGCTCTGATCTGCAGCAAGCCTCTGCCAGCCTCTGACTGGGAAGGCTGAATCGACTCCGCTATACGGGCCGCAGCTGCTAAATTCTGAATCGGAGTCCGATATACCTGCGGGGGCGGGAAGAGCTAACGTCGACTGGATTCGGGAACCCGTTGTCGCGCACGCTCGTTGAGTGCTTGCTGGAGGTTCTCCAGTCGAGTGCGCTCTGCCAAGTTTGCCAGGCGCGCGTCCTCCAAGGCACGAGCCTCGGGGGTTTCTCCAACGATAGGAGTGTGCAGCGCATCCACATTCCGGCGGTGAAGTTCTTCTATCTGCAGCGACGTGAGAGGCTCGGGAAGATACTCCTCATGGGGACGCGATGGGTCGCCTCCTCCCGCACCTCCATCGGTGCGGGTAAAACCGGGGGGACTGGGCGGTCCATCGACCATCAGAACCTCCGCCGCTGGATCGCTGCTGTCGCACTCGGATGCAGTCTCTTCGGAGCCAGTCGAACAGGCCGTAGAGGGATTCGTCGGGCTCGATTGCCGCGACTTGAGGGGTGGCCGACTGACGGGCCACTGCGTGTCTCACCCACCGCTGAAGTCTCGACCAACCGGAGCGCTTGCGCCGGCGGGAAACGGGGAGGGAGGACAACACAGGAGCCGATCGGTAGGGGGTCGACGGTTGCCGCAGGAGAACGCCGCGGACGCACGCACTAAAGTGCGTTGCCCCGTGGACAGGGAGTGCGTCCACGTCGAGCGGAGCCTCCTGAAGCCAGGCGGAGTCGTCGGCGATGAACGTGAGCGCGCCGAGACAGATCTCGCGGCCCTCCACCAAAACTCCGTCGAAAACCATGATGATTCGGGTCGGAAAAGATCGGAACTCCTCCAACAAAACGCTAAAACACCAGCCCCACGGTGGGCGCCAACTGTCGTGGTTCTAAGTCTGACAGTAATGTAGGGAGGTAAGTATGGAGAGGCGAGATCTTAGCTATGGAGAAGTTGTAAGGACGCAAGGTTTACGAGTTCAGGCCCTTCTCGGAGGAAGTAAAAGCCCTACGTCTCGGAGCCCGGAGGCGGTCGATTGGATTATGTGAGTATGAGTTATAGAGGTGCGAACCCTTGTCTCGGAGGAGGGGGTGGCTTATATAGAGTGCGCCAGGACCCCGGCCAGCCCACGTTACGAAGGGTTCAATGTACATTAAGGCAGGGCGTTACTGATAACGCTAGTAATAAAGTGCTATGATGACCATAAAAGCTACTTAATGACCGACCGTTAGCGTGCGGAGTGACTTTAGGTCTCTTGGCCGTCGAGTGGTTGGATCTTGGTCGAGTAATTGCTTCTTGGTCGAGTGTCTTCGAGTCTGTCGAGTGGAACACCTCCAAGTCGATTGAAAGATGATTTATTCTAGAGGTGTCCTTGGGTAGGGCAGTTAGGATAGGTCCGTGACCCTACCCTAGGTACATAGCTTCATCAGTGATGACGGCCCTCTCCGGTGGAGCTCCGGAACAGGCCCCAAGATGGGATCTCGTGGATACAGAAAGTTGCGGTGGTGGAATTAGGTTTTTGGCTCCCCTTCTGATCGTTTGGGGGTACGTAGGTATATATAGGAGGAAGGAGTACGCCGGTGGAGCACTGAGGGGTCCACGAGGCAGGGGCGCGCCCTAGGGGGGGCGCCCCCCACCCTCGTGACTGCCTCTCTGATGCCTTGGTGTAGGGTCCAAGTCTCCTGGATCACGTTCAGTGAGAAAATCACGTTCCCGAAGGTTTCATTCCGTTTGGACTCCGTTTGATATTCCGTTTCTTCGAAACACTGAAATAGGCAAAAAAACAGCAATTCTGGGCTGGGCCTCCGGTTAATAGGTTAGTCCCAAAAATAATATAAAGTGGAAAATAAAGCCCAATATAGTCCAAAATAGTAGATAATATAGCATGGAGCAATCAAAAATTATAGATACGTTGGAGACGTATCAGGCATCCCCAAGCTTAATTCCTGCTCGTCCTCGAGTAGGTAAATGATAAAAAGAGAATTTTTGATGCGGAGTGCTACTTGGCATAATTTCAATGCAAATCTTCTTAATTGTGATATGAATATTCAGATTCGAAAGATTCAAGACAAAAGTTTATATTGACATAAAAATAATAATACTTCAAGCATACTAACAAAGCAATTATGTCTTCTCAAAATATCATGGCCAAAGAAAGTTATCCCTACAAAATCATATAGTCTGGCTATGCTCTATCTTCACCACACAAAGTATTTAAATCATGCACAACCCCGATGAAAATCCAAGCAATTGTTTCATACTCTAACTTTTTCAAAACTTTTTCAATCTTCGCGCAATACATGAGCGTGAGCCATGGATATAGCACTATAGGTGGAATAGAATGGTGGTTGTGGAGAAGACAAAAAGGAGAAGATAGTCTCACATCAACTAGGTGTATCAACGGGCTATGGAGATGCCCATCAATAGATATCAATGTGAGTGAGTAGGGATTGCCATGCAACGGATGCACTAGAGCTATAAGTATATGAAAGCTCAAAAAGAAACTAAGTGGGTGTGCATCCAACTTGCCTGCTCATGAAGACCTAGGGCAATTTGAGGAAGCCCATCATTGGAATATACAAGCCAAGTTCTATAATGAAAGATTCCCACTAGTATATGAAAGTGACAACATAGGAGACTCTCTATCATGAAGATCATGGTGCTACTTTGAAGCACAAGTGTGGTAAAAGGATAGTAACATTGTCCCTTCTCTCTTTTTCTCTCATCATCATTTTTTTTATTTGGGCCTTTTCTCCTATTTTTTTATGGCCTCTTCTTTTTTTTATTTGGGCTTCTTTGGCCTCTTTTATTTATTTTTCGTCCGGAGTCTCATCCCAACTTATGGGGGAATCATAGTCTCCATCATTCTTTCCTCACTTGGGACAATGCTCTAAAAATGATGATCAACACACTTTTATTTTTCTTACAACTCAACAATTACAACTCGATACTTAGAATAAAATATGACTCTATATGAATGCCTCCGGCGGTGTACCGGGATATGCAATATGACAATGATGAATGTGTCATGATAAACGGAACGGTGGAAAGTTGCATGGCAATATATCTCGGGATGGCTATGGAAATGCCATAATAGGTAGGTATGGTGGCTGTTTTGAGGAAGGTATATGGTGGGTGTATGATACCGGCGAAAGGTGCGCGGTATTAGAGAGGCTAGCAAAGGTGGAAGGGTGAGAGTGCGTATAATCCATGGACTCAACATTAGTCATCAAGAACTCATATACTTATTGCAAAAATCTAGAAGTTATCAAAGCAAAGTATTACGCGTATGCTCCTAGGGGGATAGATTGGTAGGAAAAGACCATCGCTCGTCCCCGATCGCCACTCATAAGAAAGACAATCAACAAATAAATCATGCTCCGACTTCATCACATAATGGTTCACCATACGTGCATGCTACGGGAATCACAAACTTTAACACAAGTATTCTTTAAATTCACAACTAATCAACTAGCATGACTTTAATATTATCACCTCCATATCTCAAAACAATTATCATGCTTCAATCTTTTCTTAGTATTCAACACACTCAAAAGAAAGTTTCACAAATCTTGAATACCAAGCATATTATTATTAAGCAAATTACCATGATATTAAGAGACTCTCAAATAATTTAAGTGAAGCATGAGAGATCAATAGTTTCTTTAAAAGAAATCCACCACCGTGCTCTAAATGATCTAAGTGAAGAACATAGAGCAAAATTATAACGCTCAAAAATATAAGTGAAGCACATAGAGCAAAACTACTTAGCTCAAAAGATATAAGTGAAGCACATAGAGTATTCTATCAAATTTTAATTCATGTATGGCTCTCTCAAAAGGTGTGTACATCAAGGATGATTGTGGCATACTAAAACACAAAGACGCAAATAATACAAGACGCTCCAAGCAAAACACATATCATGTTGGTGAATAAAAATATAGCTCCAAGTAAATTACCGATGGAAGTGGACGAAAGAGGGAATGCCTTCCGGGGCATACCCAAGCTTTGAATTTTTGGTGTCCTTGGATTATCTTGGGGGTTCAATGGACATCCCCAAGCTTAGGCTCTTGCCACTCCTTGTTCCATAATCCATCACAAGAATTCACCCAAAACTTGAAAACTTCACAACACAAAACTTAAAATAGAAAACTCGTGAGCTCCGTTAGCGAAAGAAAACAAAAGACCACTTCAAGGTACTGTAATGAACTCATTATTTATTTATATTGGTGTTAAAACTACTGTATTCCAACTTCTCTATGGGTTATAAACTATTTTACTAGCCATAGATTCATCAAAGTAAGCAAACAACACACGAAAAACAGAATCTGTCAAAAACAGAATAGTCTGTAGTAATCTGTAGCTAGAGCAAGATCTGGAACACCAAAAATTCTAAAATAAATTGCTTGACGTGAGGAATTTATCTATTAATCATCTTCAAAAAGAGTTAACTAAATAGAACTCTTCAAATAAAAATGACAGCAGTTCTCGTGAGCGCTAAACTTTCTGTTTTTTTACAGCAAGTTCAACAAGACTTTCCCCAAGTCTTCCCAACGGTTCTACTTGGCAAAAACACTAATTAAACACAAAAAACACAACCAAAACAGAGGCTAGATAATTTATTTATTACTAAACAGGAGAAAAAATCAAGGAATAAAAATAAAATTGGGTTGCCTCCCAACAAGCGCTATCGTTTAACGCCCCTAGCTAGGCATAAAAGCGAGGATAGATCTAGGTATTGCCATCTTTGGTAGGCAATACATAAGTGGCTCTCATGATAGTTTCATATGGCAATTTTATTTTCTTTCTAGGAAAGTGTTCCATGCCCTTTTTAATGGAAATTGAAATCTAATATTCCCTTCCTTCATATCAATAATCGCACCAACCGTTCTAAGGAAAGGTCTACCAAGAATAATAGGGCAAGAAGGATTGCAATCTATATCAAGAACAATGAAATCTACAGGCACATAATTCCTATTTGCAACAATAAGAACATCATTAATTCTTCCCATAGGTTTATTAATAGTAGAATCCGCAAGATGCAAGTTTAGAGAGCAATCATCAAAATTACGGAAATCTAGCAAATCACACAAAGTCTTGGGAATAGTGGAGACACTAGCACCCAAATCACACAAAGCATAAAACTCATGATCTTTAATTTTAATTTTAATAGTTGGTTCCCACTCATCATAGAGTTTTCTAGGGATAGAAACTTCCAATTCAAGTTTTTCTTCATAAGATTGCATCAAGGCATCAACGATATGTTTAGTAAACGCTTTATTTTGACTACAAGCGTGAGGAGATTTTAGCATGGATTGCAACAAGGAAATACAATAAATTAAAGAGCAGTTTTCATAATTAAATTCCTTGAAATCCAATATAGTGGGTCTAGCAATATCTAGGGTTTTAATTTCTTTAGTCCCACTCTTATCAAATTTAGCATCAAGATCAAAAGATTCAGAATTATTGGAACGCCTTCTAGGTAAAGGTGGATCATATTCAGTCCCATCATTATCAAGATTCATATTGCAAAACAAAGATTTAATAGGGGACACATCAATAACTTTTAGATCTTCATCATTATTTTCATAGGAACTAGAAGAACACGCTTTAATAAAGGCATCTTTGGAAGCACGCATCCTAGCGGTTCTTTCCTTGCACTCATCAATGGAAATTCTCATGGCTTTGAGAGACTCATTGATATCATGCTTAGGAGGGATAGATCTAACCTTTAAAGAATCAATCTCAAGAGAAATTCTATCAACTTTCCTAGCCAAATCATCAACTTTAAGCAATTTCTCTTCAAGCAAAGCATTAAAATTCTTTTGTGAATTCATAAACTCTTTAACACTATTCTCAAATTCAAAGGGAATCTTATTATAATTTCCATAAGAGTTGTTGTAAGAATTCGCATAATTATTAGAAGGATTACTAGGATATGGCCTAGGATTAAAATTCCCTCTATAAGCGTTGTTACCAAAATTATTCCTACCAAAAAAATTCACATCCATAGATTCATTGTTATTCTCAATCAAAGTAGACAAAGGCATATCATTAGGATCAGAAGAAACACTCTTAGTAGCAAATAATTTCATAAGTTCATCCATCTTTCCACTCAAAACATTGATTTCTTCTATCGCATGCACTTTTTTATTAGAAGATCTTTCAGTATGCCATTGAGAATAATTAACCATAATATTATCTAGGAGTTTAGTAGCATATCCTAAAGTGATTTCCATAAAAGTGCCTCCCGCGGCCGAATCTAAAAGATTTCTAGAAGCAAAATTCAATACAGCATAAAATTTTGTATAATCATCCACAAATTCAAACCATGAGTAGGGCAATTACGTATCATTAATTTCATTCTCTCCCAAGCTTGTGCAACATGTTCATGATCAAGTTTCTTAAAGTTCATAATATCGTTTCTAGGAGAGATGATCTTAGCAGGAGGGAAATACTTAGAGATAAAAGCATCTTTGCACTTGTTCCAAGAATCAATACTATTTTTAGGCAAAGACGAAAACCAAGCTTTAGCACGATCTCTAAGCGAAAAAGGAAATAGCTTCAATTTAACGACATCATTATTGACATCTTTTTTCTTTTGCATATCACATAAATCAACAAAGCTATTCAGATGAGTGGCGGCATCTTCACTAGGAAGGCCGGCGAATTGATCTTTCATAACAAGATTCAACAAAGCAGCATTGATTTCACAAGATTCAGTATTAGCAAGAGGAGCAATCGGAGTGCTAAGGAAATCATTATTATTGGTATTGGTGAAGTCACACAATTTGGTAGTATCTTGAGCCATCGCGACAAACAAGCAAACTAGCACACGAGCAAACAAGAGCAAACGGGCAAAAGAGGCAAATAGAGAGGGAGGATAGAGAGAGAGGGGACGAATAAAACGGCAAGGGTGAAGTGGGGGAGAGGAAAACGAGAGGCAAATGGCAAATAATGTAATGCGAGAGATAGGGATTGTGATGGGTACTTGGTATGTTGACTTTTTGCGTAGACTCCCCGGCAACGGCGCCAGAAATCCTTCTTGCTACCTCTTGAGCTTGCGTTGGTTTTCCCCGAAGAGGAAGGGATGATGCAGCAGAGTAGCGTAAGTATTTCCCTCAGTTTTTGAGAACCAAGGTATCAATCCAGTAGGAGGCCACACTCAAGTCCCTCGTACCTGCACAAAACGATAGCTACTCGCAACCAACGCGATTAGGGGTTGTCAATCCCTTCACGGTCACTTACGAGAGTGAGATCTGATAGATATAATATTTTTTGGTATTTTTGGTATAAATATGCAAAGTAAAAAGTAAAGTCAAAGTAAAAAGCAAAACAAGATTAAAGTGATGGAGATTGATATGATGAGAATAGACCCAGGGGGCATAGGTTTCACTAGTGGCTTCTCTCAAGAGCATAAGTATTCTACAGTAGGTGAAAAATTACTATTGAGCAATTGACAGAATTGAGCATAGTTATGAGAATATCTAGGCATGATCATGTATATAGGCATCACGTCCGTGACAAGTAGACTCGAAACGATTCTGCATCTACTACTATTACTCCACTCATCGACCGCTACCCAGCATGCATCTAGAGTATTAAGTTAAAAACAGAGTAATGCCTTAAGCAAGATGACATGATGTAGAGAGATAAATTCATGCAATATGAAATAAACCCCATCTTGTTATCCTCGATGGCAACGATGCAATACGTGCCTTGCTGCCCCTTCTGTCACTGGGAAAGGACACCGCAAGATCGAACCCAAAGCTAAGCACTTCTCCCATGGCAAGAACTACCAATCTAGTTGGCCAAACCAAACGAATAATTCGAAGAGACTTGCAAAGATAACCAATCGTACATAAAAGAATTCAGAGAAGATTCAAATATTATTCATAGATAGACTTGATCATAAACCCACAATTCATGTCTCAACAAACACACCGCAAAAAGAAGATTACATCGAATAGATCTCCACAAGAGAGGGGGAGAACTTTGTATTGAGATCCAAAAAAAGAGAAGAAGCCATCTAGCTACTAATTATGGACCCGAAGGTCTGAGGTAAACTACTCACACTTCATTGGAGAGGCTATGATGATGTAGAAGCCCTCCGTGATGACGGCCCTCTCCGGCGGAGCTCCGGAACAGGCCCCAAGATGGGATCTCGTGGATACAGAAAGTTGTGGTGGTGGAATTAGGTTTTTGGCTCCTCTTCTAATCGTTTGGGAGTACGTAGGTATATATAGGAGGAAGGAGTATGTCGGTGGAGCACCGAGGGGCCCACGAAGCAGGGGGCGCGCCCTAGGGGGGCGCGCACCCCCGACCCTCGTGACCTCCTCTTTGACTCCTTGGAGTAGGGTCCAAGTCTCCTGGATCACGTTCGGTGAGAAAATCATGTTCCCGAAGATTTTATTCCGTTTGGACTCCGTTTGATATTCTGTTTCTTCGAAACACTGAAATAGGCAAAAAACAGCAATTCTGGGATGGGCCTCCGATTAATAGGTTAGTCTCAAAAATAATATAAAAGTTGAAAATAAAGCCCAATATAGTCCAAAATAGTAGATAATATAGCATGGAGCAATCAAAAATTATAGATACGTTGGAGACATATCATCAGCCGATGAACAAGAAGAACCAAGGCACTAGATATGTTGACTTTTTGCGTAGACTCCCCGGCAACGGCGCCAGAAATCCTTCTTGCTACCTCTTGAGCTTGCGTTGGATTTCCCCGAAGAGGAAAGGATGATGCAGCAGAGTAGCGTAAGTATTTCCCTCAGTTTTTGAGAACCAAGGTATCAATCCAGTAGGAGGCCACGCTCAAGTCCCTCGTACCTGCACAAAACGATAGCTACTCGCAACCAACGCGATTAGGGGTTGTCAATCCCTTCACGGTCACTTACGAGAGTGAGATCTGATAGATAGTGTTTTTGGTATTTTTGGTATAGAGATGCAAAGTGAAAAGTAAAAGGCAAAGTAAAAAAGCAAAGCAAGATTAAAGTGATGGAGATTGATATGATGAGAATAGACCCGGGGGCCATAGGTTTCACTAGTGGCTTCTCTCAAGAGCATAAGTATTCTACGGTGGGTGAACAAATTACTGTTGAGCAATTGACAGAATTGAGCATAGTTATGAGAATATCTAGGCATGATCATGTATATAGGCATCACTCGTTGACAAGTAGACCGAAACAATTCTGCATCTACTACTATTACTCCACTCATCGACCGCTATCCAGCATGCATCTAGAGTATTAAGTTAAAAACAGAGTAACGCCTTAAGCAAGATGACATGATGTAGAGAGATAAATTCATGCAATATGAAATAAACCCCATCTTGTTATCCTCGATGGCAACGATGCAATACGTGCCTTGCTGCCCCTTCTGTCACTGGGAAAGGACACCGCAAGATCGAACCCAAAGCTAAGCACTTCTCCCATGGCAAGAACTACCAATCTAGTTGGCCAAACCAAACGGATAATTCGAAGAGACTTGCAAAGATAACCAATCATACATAAAAGAATTCAGAGAAGATTCAAATATTATTCATAGATAGACTTGATCATAAACCCACAATTCATCGGTCTCAACAAACACACCGCAAAAAGAAGATTACATCGAATAGATCTCCACAAGAGAGGGGGAGAACTTTGTATTGAGATCCAAAAAGAGAGAAGAAGCCATCTAGCTACTAACTATGGACCCGAAGGTCTGAGGTAAACTACTCACACTTCATGGAGAGGCTATGATGATGTAGAAGCCCTCCGTGATGACGGCCCTCTCCGGCGGAGCTCCGGAACAGGCCCCAAGATGGGATCTCGTGGATACAAAATGTTGCGGTGGTGGAATTAGGTTTTTGGCTCCCCTCTGATCGTTTGGGGGTACGTGGGTATATATAGGAGGAAGGAGTACGTCGGTGGAGCACCGAGGGGCCCACGAGGCAGCGGGGCGTGCCCTAGGGGGGGCGCGCCCCCCACCCCTCGTGACCGCCTCTCTGATGCCTTGGCGTAGGGTCCAAGTCTCCTGGATCACGTTCGGTGAGAAAATCACGTTCCCGAAGGTTTCTTTCCGTTTGGACTCTGTTTGATATTCCGTTTCTTCGAAACACTGAAATAGGCAAAAAAACAGCAATTCTGGGCTGGGCCTCCGGTTAATAGGTTAGTCCCAAAAATAATATAAAATTGTAAAATAAAGCCCAATATAGTCCAAAACAGTAGATAATATAGCATGGAGCAATCAAAAATTATAGATACGTTGGAGACATATCATCAGCCGATGAACAAGAAGAACCAAGGCACTAGATATGTTGACTTTTTGCGTAGACTCCCCGGCAACGGCGCCAGAAATCCTTCTTGCTACCTCTTGAGCTTGCGTTGGTTTTCCCCGAAGAGGAAGGGATGATGCAGCAGAGTAGCGTAAGTATTTCCCTCAGTTTTTGAGAACCAAGGTATCAATCCAGTAGGAGGCCACGCTCAAGTCCCTCGTACCTGCACAAAACGATAGCTACTCGCAACCAACGCGATTAGGGGTTGTCAATCCCTTCACGGTCACTTACGAGAGTGAGATCTGATAGATATAATATTTTTTGGTATTTTTGGTATAAATATGCAAAGTAAAAAGTAAAGTCAAAGTAAAAAGCAAAACAAGATTAAAGTGATGGAGATTGATATGATGAGAATAGACCCAGGGGGCATAGGTTTCACTAGTGGCTTCTCTCAAGAGCATAAGTATTCTACAGTAGGTGAAAAATTACTATTGAGCAATTGACAGAATTGAGCATAGTTATGAGAATATCTAGGCATGATCATGTATATAGGCATCACGTCCGTGACAAGTAGACCGAAACAATTCTGCATCTACTACTATTACTCCACTCATCGACCGCTATCCAGCATGCATCTAGAGTATTAAGTTAAAAACAGAGTAATGCCTTAAGCAAGATGACATGATGTAGAGAGATAAATTCATGCAATATGAAATAAACCCCATCTTGTTATCCTCGATGGCAACGATGCAATACGTGCCTTGCTGCCCCTTCTGTCACTGGGAAAGGACACCGCAAGATCGAACCCAAAGCTAAGCACTTCTCCCATGGCAAGAACTACCAATCTAGTTGGCCAAACCAAACGAATAATTCGAAGAGACTTGCAAAGATAACCAATCGTACATAAAAGAATTCAGAGAAGATTCAAATATTATTCATAGATAGACTTGATCATAAACCCACAATTCATCGGTCTCAACAAACACACCGCAAAAAGAAGATTACATCGAATAGATCTCCACAAGAGAGGGGGAGAACTTTGTATTGAGATCCAAAAAAAGAGAAGAAGCCATCTAGCTACTAATTATGGACCCGAAGGTCTGAGGTAAACTACTCACACTTCATTGGAGAGGCTATGATGATGTAGAAGCCCTCCGTGATGACGGCCCTCTCCGGCGGAGCTCCGGAACAGGCCCCAAGATGGGATCTCGTGGATACAGAAAGTTGTGGTGGTGGAATTAGGTTTTTGGCTCCCCTTCTGATCGTTTGGGGGTACGTAGGTATATATAGGAGGAAGGAGTACGTCGGTGGAGCACGAGTGAGGGGCCCACGAGGCAGGGGGCGCGCCCTAGGGGGGCGCGCCCCCCACCCTCGTGACCGCCTCTCTGATGCCTTGGCGTAGGGTCCAAGTCTCCTGGATCACGTTCGGTGAGAAAATCACGTTCCCGAAGGTTTCTTTCCGTTTGGACTCTGTTTGATATTCCGTTTCTTCGAAACACTGAAATAGGCAAAAAAACAGCAATTCTGGGCTGGGCCTCCGGTTAATAGGTTAGTCCCAAAAATAATATAAAATTGTAAAATAAAGCCCAATATAGTCCAAAACAGTAGATAATATAGCATGGAGCAATCAAAAATTATAGATACGTTGGAGACATATCATCAGCCGATGAACAAGAAGAACCAAGGCATGAAGAAGAACATGTTGCTACACCCCAACCAACCCTGAAGTTGTTCTCGAGGAGAACATGTCCGTCCCTCCAGCTACTCGAGTGGAGGTTGAAAACTCTGAGGCGGCCACTAACACCCACACTGAAGCCAATGACATTGTCATGGCCGAAGCTAATGTGGCGCCTGAAGCCAATGCTGCTCCTGACGCAAATATGTAGCCAGAAGTCAATGCCATTGCTCATGTACCGCCTCCACGGCCACACACCCTTGAGCAAGCATTCTATCAAGGCCAACTTACCGCCGTCCGCTGGCCCATTCTGGTTCCTCCACCTGCTGTCGGTCCGCAATTTGACTGTCATGTGGAGCACAGGCCTCAGGTCCAGAAGCCAAAGCCAAGGCTGCCAAGGTTTCCAGGTACTGCAACTTCACCAGGATCATTTAATCTGAATGGCTTCAAGGCACACAACACATTCTTTGACAGTGCCAAGAACCCCTACATAAGGCCAAGAATCTCATCAGATCGATTCTGGAGTTATCAGCAGCGCAGTTACTATTCCTGCATCTTATACAATCAGGGGCGCATTTTCCCTCATATGCATCTAGACAACGAAGCCATGGCTGGCCTGCCTTGCCTAAAAGAAGCCCTTGACTGCTTCAGAGATGTTGTCCTTCTACAATTTGTGACTGCCAAGGAACATTCGAATGAAGAGCTTTTGCTACAAATCTCTTTACTCGTTCCGTAATCCAAGGTAATGGAGCCTCCCACCACCCCCACCCCTCCGGCGCTAGGCTCTCCGGCGATCTCCCATCCCAACCACTAAACCCCCCATCCAATCCGACCATCCTCTCCGGCGTCCTCTCCCCATCAAGGAGATTCCCATCTTTGATGGATTCTCCTTCTAGATCCACCCTTGGCTTCGACTTCTCCAAGGGTTTGGCTTTTGCAGATGCGATCTACAACTCTCTTGGTGTTACGGTGCACCCCGTGGAGGATTCTGGTCATTTCATCATGGTTGTCTTATTTAGTAGGCATGATTTTTGCCTCTCTGATGATTCGGTGGCCGCGGCCTTGGAAGCTGCCCTTGGGGGTTCAGCTATTGAGTTCTTGGTTTCACATATTCAAGGCAAGGTATTCTCCTTCAACGTCTCATGCAAAAAAGTTGGTCTTCAAATTTTAGCACTTCGATCTTTTGCGTGTATGCATTTCAAGTGTTACTTCCATCTTTGGGGACATGGTGGCCCTAATTGGAGAAATGAGGTTTTAATCTGGAGAAAATAATGTGATGCTGAATGGATTTTTGTTAGTCCCACAAAACGTAGATCTACGTTGGGCATGTTGGCCATGCATAAACCTCCAGTCAAATCTGCTTTCAAATCTTCTGGTCAGTCTAGAAAGAGGATCTCGTTTGCTACATTCCAAAATTATCCTGTGTGCAAGGGATATAGATATCCGGCTATGCAGAATTGCATTCAGACAGCAATTGATGGAGGTTACTCGGTTTCTTCTCATGAACGTGTCCTCATACACACGCCGCCGGCACCGGAATTGCAATGGACGGCGGCGGTCCCTCCGATCACCTTCGGTTCTGTGGATCCTTCTTTTTCGACTACCAAGTCTATCCATGCGGTAACTTCGGCACCTTCTTTGGGCGGGTCTAGAGAGATTTCAAATGTTCCCCATTCTGGCCCGTCATCTAGCTCTGGGCCTCCTCTTGGGCCCATAGGACTTGGGTCTGTTCCAGAGCCCATTCGGGATACCCCAATTCCCCCTTATGTTTTATTCCCCGAGCAGGATATTCGGACGAACAACTTGCAAGATCGTAATGTGACCCCAACTCCCGAGCCTAGATTTCCTGAGGCTGATTTGGAGGATTTTCATTCTATGGTTGAGGATATGGCGTTCCGTTATTGGAAATGTCAAAATTGTTTTTCTATGTCTCATCCTACGGTTGCGTGCACCAATCAAACGAGATGCAGACGATGCTTTAAACAGGGCCACAGGGCCAAATCTTGCACCGGATCTGCGCCTGCTGAGGGTTTTAGATGGGTCCCACGCGTCATTGAGGCTACGGATGCTAACCCACCACCGTTTTCCTCGCCCGGTGCCTCGATTTCCCTCCAAGGCTCTGCTCTATGCTCATTGAGCAGTCCCATCGAGCGTGCCCAGCCTGCAACTACTTCCCCCCAATCGATACCCCCGACTCTGCAATCTCCTACAACGCTGCTGCCATTGCTTACGCCGCCTCCGCCTCCACCAGTTGAGCAGAGACCAGAAACCCCACCACCGCCACCTGAACCGACGCCAGAAATCCCACCGCCGCCACCTGCTTCGATGGCCAACTTTCCGCTCAACCCCTGGGAGTATGTTCCGCCAGGCTTCGACATCATCGACGGTGGCCCTCTCCATTTGCCGCGCACTTTCTATGCGCCTGCCACTGCTCCTGATCGGAGGCATGAAGAGTATGCTATCGCCATCATTGAACCTGAGCCCCTGCCTGAAGAAATCCAGTTGTATCGCAACATGGTGAGTGATTTTGTTGTCAATCAGCTAGGTAGAGATGTGCTTGATGCGCAGCCTTGGATTCAGGGGGTAGGGTTGTTCCGTTTCCATAGTGCTGAATCCCGCTATGTTATGGTGAATCATCCTCCCTTCGATCTAGGCAACGATTGTTTTGTTCGATTTATTCCGCATGATGAGGGCACCAACTACAGAGCTACTCAGGGCTTCCGTAGAGGTTGGGTCATGCTTCTGGGTGTTCCTTTGGACTATCGTCGCACTCAGTACATTGCGGGTGTTGTCAGTACCTTTGGTCGTTTCCATGTTTGGCATCAGGATGATCAGATGATGGTTCGTACTCTGGCATATGTTTCTTTTCCTGCGCCATCACTTGTCCCTCGTGGAGTGGTCTATCGTGAGTATGGTGATTTTGGAGCTGTCAGAGTATCGTGGTCTGCCCCGGTTTATGTTCTGTCGGCAGATTTTGCAGATGTTCTTCCTGGTGACGAGGATCCGATGCCTTTCAATGGCAATCCGCACCCTTTACCTGGTCAGATGCAATTAAACAATAACAATTGGGTTATGCCTGAGTATCCGGAGATTGGTTGGAACGATGTTCCTCCGCCTGATGAGAACTTTCATGAGCCTGCTGACAATAATCATGCGCCTGTGGATGCTGTTTTTCCTGATGAGCCTATCGAAGAAGATGTGCAGTCGCAGGAGTCAATGATCTTGCAAGGTTTTGATGGCTCGTTCAACAATGCTGAAGATTTTGACCTTAATGAGGTGCCTGCTGACCTACCTGAAGATGACGTAGTTCTGTTTCAACCTCCTGTTGTTGCTCATCAAGTTCAGCAAGCACCAGTTCAGCAAGTTCTTCACATTGGTCAAGTGCTCACTGTCTTTGGGCCAGTTCTGCCACCAGAGATGCAATGGACTTGTACTTTTTCCAGCATGATGCAGTGTTTTGACACCGTTACAATCCCTAAACCCATGATGCAGCCCCTTCTGAAGTTTCTCATGCTCTCCAATCAGTCCTGGGACTTCTCTGTGCCTGATGATCTGCTTGGCTGTCGTCTCTTGTCTCCTTCTTCTGTTAGTCAGCCTGCAATATGTTTATCCCCTGTCAAGAGGCCGGTGGCTCGTGCTCTCTATTTAGATTCAGTCTCTGACCCTGTCACTGAATCGTTTCAGTTCACTGCCACAGTTAAGATTTCCAAGAAAAGAACTCGCAAGTCTGCAGCTAATCAAGTGTTGGTCGAATCTGAAGTTCGTTGCAGTGCGAGGCTCAGTGCTCTCCGAGATGGTTTTCGTCAGATCCAAAATAAGCCAGCTACTCTGCCTCAGAGTTCCAGGTTCAAGAAACTGAAGAGAGCTCTTCCTACTGATCCTGCTCCACCTCCAGCTGCGTCAGATAATCCTCAAGTAGATGTGCCACCTCCCACATCTATCTCTGACCTTCAGCGTATTGGAGCGCACCTGCAGATTACCCCTGAGAATATCTCCACGGAGAAGCTTGTAGATGATCCGTCCAAGTCTCACACCAGCAGCAACTCCGATGATAAGTGACAACCTCAGCTGCTTGGGTCCTTGGCGTACCTCATTAATCGTCAATTTTATGCTCTTTGTTTCATTTGTGTTGAACTATCGTGTGCACTTGGCTTTTGGGTCGGGTAGATCACTGCGTGGTCTCCTTCATGCTGCTCGTATTTTGGTTTGTAATGAATTGCAACGTGTTTAGAGACTGGAAAGTCCTGTGTTGGAATGTACGTGGACTTAACTCTGAAGCCCGTCAGTTAGCAGTCAAGCAAAAAATCGATGAATCTGGTTGTTCAATTATTTGCCTTCAGGAAACCAAATGCACGCATATTGATCAGCGTTTCCTTAGGAAATTTTGCCCACGGCGCTTTGATAATTTTGTGTATGTACCATCTGTCGGTGCATCTGCTGGAATTGTGGTTATTTGGAATTCCTCCTTTTTTGCTGGAAAGTTAGTTCAAGCTAAACCCTATGGCATCATCGTGGAGTTTTGTTCTATGCATACGTCCGAAGTTTGGACCTTGGTCTCTATTTATGGTCCTTGTCAGAACCCGGCTCGCGATGATTTTGTGCAATGGTTATACAATTTGGATATCCATTTCGATGACAACTAGTTGTTGGTGGGCGACTTTAACTTTATGCGCTCGCTGGATAATCGCAATTTACCTGGGGGTAATGTCAATGATATTTTCCTCTTTAATGAAATTATTGGTGGTCTTGTTGAACTGCCAATTAAAGGTCGTCAGTATACTTGGTCCAACATGCAGTCTATTCCTTTGTTAGAACAGATTGATTGGTTCTTTACATCTGTCTCCTGGACTAATAATCACCCAAATACTTTGGTTTTGCCATTGGCACGTACTGCCTCAGACCATGTTCCGTGTGTAGTTAATGTTGCAACCTGCATTTCAAAGGCAAAGCTGTTTCGTTTTGAAAATTATTGGGTCAATCTTCCAGGGTTTATGGAATGTGTTCAGGACGTTTGGACTAAGCCTTCCAGGATTAAAAAATGTGCTGCTGGTTCTATCTCTGCCAAGTTTAAAGCTCTCAGAGTTGCTCTTAAAAAATGGCATGTGAATCTTTCCAAGATTAAAGCTCTCATTGCTAATTGTAACACGGTCATTTTATATTTTGATGGGCTGGAGGAACTGCCTCTTTAACTTGGCCTGAGTCGAATTTTCGCCGAATTGTGAAATTGCATTTAGAGGAAATTCTTCACTTACAGTTTATGTACTGGAAGCAGCGTTGCACCATCCGTTTCATCAAGATTGGTGAAGAGAACTCAAAGTTCTTTCAGGCCATGGCCACTGAAAGGTACCGCAAGAACACCATCTCCTCTATTAAAAATACTGTTGGAGATGTGGTCTCTGACCATCAACAACTTGCTGGAATGTTTTGGTCTGAATTCAAAAACTGCATGGGTCACGCTCAAGGTATTCAGATGGGCTTTGACTTGGAGAATCTCCTAACTAGAGTTGATGGGCTGGAAGACTTATCCAAACCCTTCTCTGAGGAAGAAGTGGATGAGGTTATCAAACATTTACCTCTTGATCGTGCTCCTGGTCCGGATGGCTTTACGGGTCTTTTCTTAAAGAAATGTTGGCGTATCCTCAAAGCTGATTTTTTGGATTTGGTTAAAGAGTTTTATGAGGGCAAATGTAACCTGGAGTATTTAAATACATCCTTCATAACTCTTATACCAAAGAAGCTAAGTCCGGAGTTTGTTGGTGATTTTCGGCCCATCTCTCTCACAAACACTTGCTTAAAATTTCTCACCAAGCTTCTGGCCAATCGTTTGCAGAAGGCTATCCTTAGCTGCATTCATCAAAATCAGTATGGTTTCCTCAAATGCCGTTCCATTCAGGATTGTCTTGCCTGGTGTTTTGAATATATCCACCAATATAAAGCTTCAAGGAGACCTATAGTTCTGTTAAAACTTGACTTTACAAAGGCCTTTGATACCCTTGAGCATGCAGCCATCCTTAGAATTTTGAAATGCAAGGGTTTTGATGATCGTTGGAGGGGATGGGTTGATAGTTTGCTATCTTCTGGGTCATCTTCAGTTCTGTTGAATGGGGTTCCTGGCCAGCATTTCAAGTGTCGATCTGGAGTTCGTCAGGGTGATCCTTTATAGCCTCTTTTATTTGTCATTGCAGTGGACTTGTTACAGTCAGTAGTTAATGATATGTGTCGACGCAATGTGCTCACTTTGCCAATTCCCACCAAGTCCAATGATTTTCCAATTGTGCAGTACGCCGACGACACCCTTATTGTTCTACCTGCTATTGACTCTCAGCTTATCGCCCTCAAGGAGATGCTTGAAGTTTTCGATGTCTCAACTGGTTTGAAAGTTAACTTCAGTAAGTCCTTGATGATCCCGATAAATATGTCTGATGAAGAGGGCTCTAGACTTGCCAGCTTGCTTGGTTGTACTGTTGGTACTCTTCCCTTTACCTACCTTGGTTTGCCTATGGGAACAGTGAGACCTACAATATCTGATCTGCTGCCTTTGGTTGATCGTATTGAGAGAGGGCTGTCAGCTTCTTCTTGCCTCCTCAATCAGGGTAGTAGATTCCAGTTGCTCCAATCGGTTCTCACTTCAATGCCAATATATTTCCTTTGCATTTTGTCGATCCCGCAAGGTATTCTTAAGCAGATTGAGAGAATTGAACGTCAATGTCTTTGGAGAGGTAATTCGGACATGCCTCGACAGCCTTTGGCGGCTTGGGAGCTGGTTTGCAGACCAAAGAAATTTGGTGGTCTGGGAGTACTTGATCTAAGTGTGCAGAATGATGCTCTTCTGATTAAACATCTTTTCAAGTTCTTTAACAAGATGGATATTCCATGGGTGAATTTAATCTGGGACTCCTACTATCATTCCTCGGCCCCTCAAGTTACTCAGATGTGTGGTTCCTTCTGGTGGCGTGATGTGCTTAAGCTTTATGACAAATTTTGTAAACTTGCAGTGCCACAGGTTCATGCTGGCGACTCTGTGGTTTTCTGGATGGATAGATGGGAAATTAGTGGCAATCTTGTTACTCTTAAGGATCGGTTTCCAAGACTCCATTCCTTTGTGATTGATGACTTGGCCACTGTTAAGAATGTCCTTGACCTGCCTAATTTGACTGGGAGTTTCCATCTACCTCTGTCTCTCGAGGCTTTCCAGGAGTTGGATCAACATCAGACCATGCTCCTTCCTATTGTGCTTGATCCTAACAGTAAGGACATTTGGAGATGGCCATCTAAGTCTGGTCAATTCCAGACTAAGATATATTATGACTATGCTTTCTCTAGCATTGTGGTTGATCCCATTTTCAAATGGATATGGAAATGCTCTTGCACTCTCAAGATCAGAGTCTTTGGATGGCTTCTTCTTATGGACCGCCTCAACACAAGAGATATGATGCAGCGCAGGCACTAGATTATCCAGGATGATTCCTGTGTGCTTTGCCAATTCCAATCTCATGAAGACAGAATTCATCTCTTCTTCACTTGTAATTTCAGTTAGACAGTTTGGAACTATCTTGGGATTTCTTGGCAGGTTCAGCCTCATCAGTCAACCTACTCCATGGCTTCTTTGGCTAGAGATGAGTTTGGGTTACCCTTCTTCACCGAAGTGGTTTTTACTGCCACCTGGAATATTTGGACTCAAAGGAATGGCAAAATCTTCAGGAATGAGACACCGAGTTTCAGAGCATGGAGAAGGAATTTTGTACATGATTTAACTATGTTAACTCATAGGATCAAATGTAAATATAGAGATAAACTTCTAGACTGGTTAGCCTCTTTACCCTAGATAGTTAGTTCTTGCCTTTTTTCCCTTGTCTTGTACCTTGGACTTTTATGCTGAGTTTTAATAAAGCACTGTGAGGCTGTTGCCTTGCAGTATATAGTCAAAAAAAGAGCTTCTGCTACAATTTTATGCTACCCTTCACATTCGCGGCTACAATAGGGATCTGAAGACTTGGATCCTTGAGTGGATGACAGGAGATGTACACTATGAAGCTAAAGCCCAAGACAACATTGAGCTTACTGCCCTGCCCACTCCTGGCGAACATTATGAACCAGGTTGTCAGCTACACCAGAATGCGTTGGAAAGCATCTTCCAGAAGCCAGAGCCAAACATGAGCCAAATGCTGAGCATGATGAAGCCACTGCCACAAGACGCTGACTATCCTAAGGAGTTCTTTGTTGAAGACCTAGAGTATCTGCCCCGCACTATTTATCATATTATCAGGCGAACTCTCTGGCCGGTTAAAGGACATTCTCCTGCAGTGAAGCTTGAAGGAGCAATGAAGACATTGGTTTTCTATATTTTCAATGGCATCAGCTTCAATGCTCAAGACTTCTTCATCGGATAATTGGCTGCATCTGGCTCTGATATCTTTGGTCTGAAGTTCTATGCTCCATGGGTAATGCACCTCATCAAACTTCACTCTGCTATCAACTATCAACCGTCTGCGCGCAATAATCTTATATTCTTGCCAGAGGTTGATTTGTCTGTCGAAGCCATTTACCCAAAGCCTGCAAAGGAGCCAATTTATCTTCACAATGTCGATCATCAAAGCTTCACCCAGCCCATTGAAGGAGTTCAGGCCGTTTCTCGTGTTTATCCCTTGGCTGGCAATACACGTGCCCCTCGCACCCAAACTGAAGCCACTGCAAGTACCATCGCCCAAAAGCCTCGGAAGCGATCTCGTGTTCTCAATGACCGAGAGCTTCTTGTCGCTCTACATCAGAAACAAGATAAGCATCATGACTGGCTTAAGCGCCAGATGCAAAGCCTCTTGGTGGATGTCAATCGCATTCGAAATCTTGCCACCAAGAATGCCTTTGTTACACATGAAACCTGTCGGAGGTCACGGAAAAGCTTGACATTGCTCAGTGCTGAAGCTGATCTTCAAGACGATGGCTTCACGGAGAGATTCAAGTTTGACTCAACTCCTCCAAGGAATGCTCTTGCGTCGGACTCCCTCACTTGAAGACTCTGACTATTCCTCCTCAGCTGCAATGGTGAATGCCAGAGTCATAGATGATCAAGATGATGCTACCTCACCACCTCCAACTTCAGCGCGTGTCGACACTGCACCAAGTTCTTCTGCACCACCAAACCTCAACGACGAGCCTGCTGCTTCGCCTACTCATGGGAATGAGTAGAAGCTCTATGTCTTCAAACCTTTTTGGTCATTACTGACAAAAGGGGGAGAAGCATATGAGTTGATAGTCTTCAAGCGGGTCCATATGGGTGGTTGCTATACTTTTGCATGGTCGTCTGCTACCTTTTCAACAACTATGTGATGCGATGATAAATTCCGCATGTGCGACGATAAATTCTGCACGGAGTCATTTTGCAGACGTCCATTTTTCATTATGCAGGTCATTATCTTCATTATATCCTTTCATGCATGATGAATTGTCTTCATAAGTAGAAGAGGAGCTCCGCAAGTACAACCTGCCGTGTGCATTTGCATTCAAAAGCAAAATACTTATATGCACATCTTCATGGGGAGCCTTTCTGCTACTTACAAAGACAATACCTAAATCCTTTACAGTTTCACATACTTTTATCCCCGTTGAAAACTTCAACCAATTTGTCATCAATCACCAAAAAGGGGGAGATTGTAAGTGCATTTAGTGCCACCCCTAGTTGGTTTTCGAGTATTGACGACAAACCTGATTGAGGGACTAATGTGTTTGTGAGAATTGTAGAACAACACAGGTAGTAGTCCCTCATTGATTCGGTTTACCTACCGGAGATGACCCCTAAAAATGTATGAAGACATTGAAGACAAAGGTGGTATGTGAAGATATTCACATTGAAGACTATGACAAGAGAAGACATCGCGTGAAGACTATGGAGCGCAAAGACTTAGTTGTTTCGTTGTTTCCTTTTCTTCTTTGTTGAGTCATAGGAATCACGATACTATTAAGTGGGGTCCTAGTGAACAAAGTCAGAGTGACTGAAGTGATGCTTAACCACAATCCTATGTCTTCGAGCGAAGATAATGAGAGCAAAACTTATCCCGAGCTGGATAAGTCAGCTTTACTTGTAGCCCAAGTAAAGTTGCCGCGTGTGTTTGAAATCTGACCGTTGGAACACGTGTCAGCTCCTTAGTGACCCGGGGTCATTTCGGACAAATCAGGTCGGGTTGCCTAGTGGCTATAAATAGCCCACCCCCTACACCATAAATTAGTTGGCTACTCAGAGTTAGTACACAGCTTTTGTTGTTTGAGAACAACCCGCCTCAAAGCCTTTGAGAGAGAAATCCTTGCGAGGACAAAGCCCTAAACATCCAAAGCCAAAGAGTGTTAGGCATCACTGAAGTCTTCCTGTCTGTGTGATCTGAAGACTTGTTACACTTGAGGACTGTGAATCCTCCAGCCGGTTAGGCGTCACGTTCTGAGCATCCAAGATTCATTGTGGATCGCCGGTGAACGAAGTCTGTGAAGGTTTGGAAGTCTACCTTGAAGACTTACCTAAGTGATTGGGTTCAATCTTGAGGTGTCCTTTTCCAGTGACAGTAGGGGAAGCAAGGCACGTATTGTATTGTTGACATTGAGGATAAAAGGATGGGGTTTATATCATATTGCTTAGTTTATCCCTCTACATCATGTCATCTTGCCTAGTGCGTTACTCTGTTCTTATGAACTTAATACTCTAGATGCATGCTGGATAGTTGTCGATGTGTGGAGTAATAGTAGTAGATGCAGAATCATTTCAGTCTACTTAAAACGGACATGATGCTTATATTCATGATCATGCCTAGATATTCTCATAACTATGCGCTTTTCTATCAATTGCTCGGCAGTAATTTGTTCACCCATCGTAATACTTCCTATCATGAGAGAAGCCAGTAGTGAAACCTATGGCCCCCGGGTCTCTTACTTATTATATTGCATCTCTTTTATTATCGCATCTCGTTTTACTATTTTGCAATCTATACAACAAAAATACCAAAAATATTTATCTTATTATCTTTATCAGATCTCACTTTCATAAGTGATCGTGAAGGGATTGGCAACCCCTTTATCGCGTTGGTTGCGAGGTTCTTGATTGTTTGTGCAGGTACTAGGTGACTTACATGTTATCTCCTATTGGATTGATATCTTGGTTCTCAAAAACTGAGAAAAATACTTACGCTACTTTACTGCAACACCCTTTCCTCTTCAATAGAAAACCAATGCATGCTCAAGAGGTAGCAGTAGATCGAGTCACGCCATTGAAAAGAAGTCAGACCGCTGCTGCTGTTTCTTCTATCTCTATATCAGATCCCCGGGCTGAGCCAGTGGGGCACAGTGGCTGCTGCGTCTGCAGTTTTCTTCTGTTAGTTCCGAGGTTTGCCGTGTCTTCGATTCTTTGTTATTATTGGTGTGTTGTTGTGCTAGATCTGTGCTATTTCTTTTCTATTTTGGTGGATAGTTGGGTTTTGTCTTGCGTTTGTGGTGGTTGGTGGTTATTGATTCGCACTATATTGTCTTTTCTATGAGTACGAGGTTGTACTTTAAGGACAAAAAGTTGATTGGAAGCTGGAGTAGAAAGTGAATGGAGTCACTTTGCGTGAATGGAAGTGCGCGGTCTTTGGCGTTCTGTCAGGGTATTGAAGATGTTTTGATGGTCATGTACATGCACTGAGTGGCTGCTACACTTATCTTTTACTCTGCCAATTAATTGCCATAGTTTCGTAATACTGGGTAATGTTCGTTTTTAATCTTTGTCGTTCTGTGGATTCATGTCCTCTGTTTTTCCCCTTTTCCCCTTGTTTGGTATATCTAGGGTGAGTTCTCTCTGGGTACTCATTGTATTGCAATGGTCATGTACATGCAGAAAATGAGAGGTAGAGTTATTTTCTACTGTGTGAATTTATTGCCATTGTATCGTAATGGTGCGTAATCAACTTAGGCTGAATTTAACTGTTGGAATCATGTGTGTATGGTGGTGTAGGCTGAGAGTTGGGGACAGTATACTGGGCAGTGTGTGCAATATCAGTATTTAGTGAGTGTGCTATTCGGTGCTGCTATGTTTGTGTTGTAGTTTAAAACTATCCATTACTGTTAAGTATTGGCTACATCCTAATTTTATGAATTGCCTTGTTTTGCATAGGGTAACTGGGGCTAAAAACATGTGCATCAATTATGTAAATCACCAGTGAGGCCCTCATATTGGATGATATTGTAAATTATGTTAGCTCCCTGTGAAACAAAGATTATGTACTAATGTCGGCAATGAAAAATAAATCTACTTGTGAAAAAGTTACACTTTAGAGAGTTAGCTTGTTAAAACAATTTCTCCATTTCCATGATCCATTTTATATCCATGGGAATTGCTTCCTGAGCATTATGCTATATCATTTTTGCACATACTAGGACAAAACTACACCATAGAGTTGGTTTATACTTGCTATCTAATCCTCTAAAACTCTAAGCTCCCTTGAGAGGGGGCTCCTGATTGATCGTGGGGGTGTGGCCTGCAGGGTCGGTCCTCCCTGCCAGTTTCTTGGTCGTTTGTCTCGGCATGTCGGTCTACTCAAGTGTACTTGTGGCGCTTTGGTACACATCCTTCCACACGTGTCGGTGCTTCGTTTCGTTTTACAGCTGGGGTTGTGATCAATTATTTCCCTTTCCAATTTGGGTGAGGAGGGTGGCGGCACTGGTTTCTTTTTTGAGAAGGCATGGCGGCGTCGGGCTCTTCGTTGAGCGGGGAGCACGGTGGTCTTCGGCTGTGGATTCGGTTTCTGCCTCTTTGTCGGGGTGGGGGATCTTCTGCTGCCCGTTTCTTCTTCTCCTGCATCTGTTTCATCAGAGGGAGGATGGGCTGCGTCGCCTGGTGGGTTCGGGTCTCCTGTGTCCTGTCCGCCGAGAGGTTTGTGATTTATGTGTTCTTCGTGTTCGAAGTGCCCAGGCAATTCTTTCGCTGGCCATGGAATCTGAAAGGAGGGAAGCAACCATTGATCTGAGAGAGGGGAATCGATAAGCAACTGGCGCTATGTGCACTGCTCCAAAGGAATGCTGGTTAGTATTGGTTTGTGAGAGTCTGTTCATCTTAGCATTCACCTCAGATGCATTCTTTGGATATTTTGAGACTCTGGGAGAAAAATATATTATACGATCAAGTAATGAGCCTTTGATTTAATTTCTGTTCTCCCTATTTTCATAATAAAATGTTTGATTTATGCTGCTACAGAGTAGGAAGCTTTCATTTCATGGACTATTTGTCGTGCTATGTCCAACTACTCCTTTGGCTTCAGGTAGATGGTATTCAGTCAAGCATTAAACTATGTTTGTTTTAGGTTTTTAGACCAAGTAATCTGTATTGATTTACTATAACTAGCTTTATAAATGGGTGTTTTTTACGTTGGTGTTTACTAGGAAGAAACCAAGGTTCTTATATAAGTGGCATCTTCCTAATATCAGGAAATCTCTGTTGGCGTTAGTACCTCCATGGTAATGATGGCCCTCTTAAAAGAACCTGCTTATCGACAGCTGTGTTAAAGATGTATCTAAGCGCTGTTGGTGTGTGCAAGGAGCATGAGCAGCCCCAGGTCCATATGTTGGTTATCTGGACCCTGCGTGCAGTGATATGCTTCATGATATATAGGATAGCAGTCAAGAAATGCTGCAAAAGTGTACGTCTATTATTGCATTTGTGCATGCGGAAGATCTGCGGAAGATAGAGGATGTTGTTGTTCATGTCTTAGGTCCAGGTCATGCCAAGAAGCGTAAGGATGCAACTATAATCATCACACATATGATCCCTTATAATTGTGATCTCTGCGGCACTGCCAGGTGCACCTGTTCTTTGGGTAATCCAGTTTTTTTTGTAGGCCTGAATGGGATCCAATTCAGTAAAAGAAGCGTGCCACATAGATGCTAGATTGTGTATACGATTCTGTAAATTTTGCTACCCTTAGGTGTGATCCTCCATGGAGCGGAATTTATCTGTATGGGTCACAGAAGGCAGGTTTGGTTGGTTCAGATGAACTTTGCTATGAGTGATGTTTTCAAAGCTAGGTGTAGCAAGTTTGAGGCAGATAATACCTTTCAAAAAAATGTTCGAGACAGATATTCGCAAAACCTTATCTTCCGAACAAGGTGCTCAGAGATTTGTCTTATGTCGTTGTAGTTAAAAATACCATCTTATTACGAGCATACTTCTAATTGATTTGTTTTGGCAGAGATGCAGGCTATACTGTTTTGCAAGAAAGGTTCACCAGTACTCAAGTTTTTTTGTGGCTGAACAGAGTCAAACGACAGGAACAGAGGGTTCGTCAGCAACCGTGAGGCTACTGTGTTTGCCAGCAAAGTATCATATAGATGCTAGATTGTCGATTTTCTTCCATTAATAAGAAAGCCTACTATTCACGAGAATGTATGCACGGATTCTGCTGATTTACCAGTGTATTGCTAACTTTTGTTCAAGTGCGTTCTTTGTTTACAAAAGCTCTTATCTGTAGATCCGCTCAGAAGAGGAATGAGCGTTGTTCATGTTTTTTTATCCAGATCGCAAGACCAAACCGGATGGACCAAGAACCAAACCCGCACAAACAAATTCCAGAAAAACAACCAGATATAAAAACCGTCCAGACATAACTATTTGAGGAAGAAAAATATATCAACTCACATCCGAAAGAAAACCCGCGCAGCAAGGCGCGTGTATCCCTCTAGTATATTATTATGCTAAACGTAGCTTCGTGCCGTCATCTGCTTTGGGTGTGTGACATATGGGTCAGCCACCACCTATTGGATCCACATGTATGAACTCAAAAGCACAGAAGCTCACTCCCAATGTCCCATTATGTTATAGGCTAGCAAACCGAACCGTCTGCTATAAAATCCTTTCCGTATTTCGGACCCGATCAAATACTTCAAAGTCGGCCGCCCGTAAAAATAATTGCGGAATCCCGCATCCACGAGTCCAATTCCTCCGTATCTGCAGGATTTCGCCCGTTTTTGCAGGCTCCTCTTTCTGTTGACGGGAGGGAAGTTTCATCACCAACCACCACGCATTGCCTGCTCCCAACAGCGACAAGCCCAGCGCTGCCGCCCGCCATCCCCTATGGTCGTGGAGGTTTGCCGCAGGGTCCCTACGCCGCCACCGCCCCCATCCGCTCCCCTCCGGCGCACACAGACGCAGTCACCAGCGTCCCCATCCCCTCCTTCGCCGCCGTCTCCACGAGTTGCCCCTCCGCCACCGCTAGGCTCGCTGCCAGCTCATAGTTGCTCCTCCCTTCCACTATGCAAGGGGTTGGATGCGTTGGACCTGCTCGCGTGAGTTGGCCGACCGCAACGCTGGAGCTCGTCCACGGCTGCCTACACGCCACAAGAGCTCCTGCACACATGAGCTCATCGAGGGGCAAGAGATCTTCAATGTGTGAGCTCGTCAAGAGCACCATGGCGGTCGCGCTGGAGCTCCTCCACATCGCAAGGTGCATCCAATTGTAATTTAGATTTTGTTTTCAAGGTGTGTTTTGTGCTATTTTATAGGGGCCTGATTGTAAATTTGAATACTTACTAAAATAGGCTCCACATCTGACACGAATTTTGCGGGACGGGTTTACAAGAACTGTTTTGGCGGGGGGATTGCGGTCCTGAAATTATTTATTTATTGCAGGAGCCCTCAAACTAAAACGAGTTTTACGGGCCAGCTGGTTGCGGATAGCCAACTCAAATGAGTTTTACAGGCCAGCTTTACATGCCAGCTGGTTGCGGATAGCCAATTCAAACGAATTTTTCAGGCCGGCTGGTTGCGAATCGTCCTCAAACTCATACGAGTTTTACAGGCCGGCTGGTCGCAAATATGCTAGAGATGCTCTAATGAGTTTAAATCAACTGTAAAGTGATGTCATGTACTACATGTATAAAAATTGTGCTGCTAATGAATCGCTCAGCAGCTCACATATATTTCCTCCAAGGAATCCCCTCGAAACTCTGATCTTTCACAGCACAAAACCCAATTTGGGGACAGAGCAGAGAGCATCACAGATAACTTTATTGGAAGGATGGGCACGGTAAGAGCAGCAAACATAACACGGGTTAACACGCCAACATAGATAGATCAAGTTCAGGTCACAATGTCACAT
Source organism: Triticum urartu (assembly GCF_003073215.2). Taxonomy (NCBI): domain Eukaryota; kingdom Viridiplantae; phylum Streptophyta; class Magnoliopsida; order Poales; family Poaceae; genus Triticum; species Triticum urartu. The sequence continues at coordinate 58,396,265 of NC_053028.1, forward strand.
AGTAAAAGAGTGAGACATGCATTGCTTGTGCCAAACTTGAGAAGCCCAGTGGACTCGAGGGAACGCCGGTTCACCTCGAGGGTTATGAGAAAAATTAACTGCGCAGTGTCACGCTGGACGTGTTCTCACGTCAGTCAAGTGATGAACATCAAACTAGCCACAATGGGTAATAACATAGAGTAGTAACATTTTGAACCATCATCAATGAGGTACCAACTGCGACCAAATCGGCACTAGCTACTTCCCCACCGACTACCGACAAGTTTCTAGCTGCGCTGCTCCTCTAGCTGCGCCGTTGGCCGCTCCGGCCGCGGCGGCCACCCTTCTCCCTAGATGCCCTGTGGGCCACTCCGGCAGTGGCGGCCACCCTTCTCCCTAGCTGCGCTGTGGGCCACTCCGGCCGCGGCGGCCACCTCGCGGCGCCCGCCAGCTGCTGCCTGCTGGCCGGCATGGGTCCGCCGCGCTCTCGTAGATCTAGCACTAGCGGTAGCCTGCGTGCGTCTTCTCCGGCCTCCCCTGCGTCCTCCGGTCCGCCCGTGGTGCCGGACTCGCAGCTGCCCCACGATTTCAATGTGCGAGATCCCGATTCACCGCCCCGGATCCTGCTTCGTGGGGAGTGCTCATCCGTGGCGCCCCCTTCCCTCTCGGCGGATCTGGCCGCTGACCCTACCTCGCTTCCTTTTTCGGAGCGACCACGCCTTCAATCCATCGTAGTTGCTCCCGTTGCTGGCGTTAACTCCCCCCCCCCCCTGAGCTGGATGGGAGTTGGACCGAGGTCTCGTCCCGGAAAAACAGGCGCCCGAGCTCTGGCATGGTGGGCTATAGGCCGCGCCCCTCTCCGGCTCGGCTTGGGCGCCGAGGCGACATCAATGTTGCTGCCGTCCGGGCTGCTTTCTTAAGCAGGTTCCGTGGCAAGTGCTTTCGCTGCTTGAGCAAGAAGCACCGTAGAAAGGACTGTCGCGATCCGATCTGCTGCATCGTCTGCAACCACTCCGGCCACTTCGGTCGCGAGTGCCCACAGAATCCCAGGCGCAACCCCGCCGCGGCCACCGCTAGGGTGCCGGTGCGGGATAGGATCCGCTTTACCTCCGCTACTCCCCTCGCTCCCGCGCCTCCTTCCGCCACCGCACCACCACCTATTGCCATGGAGGGCACCCACGTCGCCGACCCCGCGCGCCGCCCGCGGCACAGCTGCAAGGTGGTGATGTCCACCCCTGCGCTGGAGCACGCCACCTTCGTCCTCAAGCGCTAGGCGGTGTTGCTCACGGCGGCGGATGCGCGGCGCACGTCTAGCTCCATGGCGATTGGTCAAGGGCTCGAGGCTCGGCTGCGCATCCCGTCGCACCTGCTGCGGATCACCAGCCATGACCCGGAGGACTACCTCATCATCTTCGATCTGCCGATCCATCAAGACCAAGTTGTCAAGCTGGGCTCGCTGTCGGTTGACGGCGCCAAGTTCTTCATCAAGCGCTGGCATGAGGACGACCACGCGGTGATCCAAACCTTCAACTACCATGTCCGGGTAGTCATCGAGAAGATGCCGCAGCAATTCTGGTCCGTCGAAGGGGTTGAGGAGGCTCTTGGCTGCCGTGTCGACCGCCTCGACAGCCGCACGTTCGAGCGCAGCCACACCAAGAGCTTCGCCTGCTGGGTGTGGGTGTGGGAAGTGGGCCTCATCCCGACCAAGCACACATTCTGGCGGATGGAGCGTGGGGCTGGCCGCGTGGAGGATATGCTCGGCTTCTCGCCGTCGGGTCGTGTCGTCGCCGCGCCTCCGTCTGCAAGCCGCTACGACGTCCTCATCCATGTGGACCGCATCGAGGACTGGTCGCCCTACGAGCCGCGGTCGCCGCGCTCAGCGCACAGCGGCCTGCCTTCCTCGTACTCCGACGACGACGACAGACCCATGCCGCGGATCATCCCCGTTGGCTCTTGGAAGAAAGGAGTGGAGGACGGCCAGCGTGAGCCGCATCCCGGGCGTCAGCTTGCCGTGCTTGCTGACATGGGCTGCCGCGGTGCCCCCCGCGGTGGCGGCGGCCGCAAAGATGACGACAGAGAAGACCAGGGAGGGCGCAGATCCTGGAAGGACACGCTGCTGGGCCGAAGCCGTGCCGGGAAGAAGAAGGCGCCGGAGCAGGAGGGCTCCTCTCGACGCCGCAGCCGCTCACCGCCTGGGCACCGTCGCTCGGAAAGCTCGCGAGGCCGGCACAACACCAGCCGTCGCCATGTCACGGGTGCGGGGGGTGCTCTTCTTCAAGCACCGCGCCCCCTGCCCCCGCCTCCGCCGCCTGCCATCGCTGCTGATGTTGCTGACCCCATCGCCGACTTCTTCGCCGGCGCCAAGAGCCAACTGCCGCAGCCACCCCCCTTTGACTGCATGGCTGCGGAGCTGGAGGCCCACGTGGAAGCTACTGTCTCCGCACCGCTGGAGTTCAACGGCCAAGTCAGCACCGTCAACGCACCAGCACCGGTTGTCGGTGTCAAAACCGGCGGATCTCGGGTAGGGGGTCCCGAACTGTGCGTCTAGGCTGGATGGTAACAGGAGGCAAGGGACACGAAGTTTTACCCAGGTTCGGGCCCTCTTGATGGAGGTAAAACCCTATGTCCTGCTTGATTAATATTGATGATATGGGTAGTACAAGAGTAGATCTACCACGAGATCAGAGAGGCTAAACCCTAGAAGCTAGCCTATGGTATGATTGTTGTTCTGTATGTTGTCCTACGGACTAAAACCCTCTGGTTTATATAGACACCGGAGAGGGTTAGGGTTACACAAAGTCGGTTACAATGGAAGGAGATCTACATATCCGTATCGCCAAGCTTGCCTTCCACGCCAAGGAAAGTCCCTTCCGGACACGGGACGAAGTCTTCAATCTTGTATCTTCATAGTCCAGGAGTCCGGCTGAAGGTATAGTCCGGCCATCCGGACACCCCCTAATCCAGGACTCCCTCACCGGTCCTGCCAGATGCCTTCGGCCCAACCCTGGCCGGCCCAAGCGCTGCGGTGGGCCTGCTCAGCCGCAAAGAGCCGGCCCGCCCTGCGGCGGTGGAGATGCAGCTGGGGGCCGTCACCCAGCAAGTCTGTTGTCTTCAGCTTGGTGCAGAAGGCGAGGTTTCAGAGCCAGCCGTGGCCCCGCTGCGCCTCTTCCAAGCCACCAAGCCGCCGGAGGCGCCGCTGCGTCACTCGTCGGCCCCGCCAAAGACTAGAGCCACTCCCGCCCCTGTTCGCCATAGCGCCAGGCAAGCTGCAAACCCGACGACCGTGCCTGTCATGCAGCGGGGGACGCTGCGGCTGGTGCGCGAGCTGGGCTTTCTTGGTCCAAAGGAGAAGATGACTGCCAAGACGGCCGAGAAACTGTTGCGCAAGTTCAACGAACCGCTCACCGATGGTGACATTGACTGCATCGCCAAGCTGACTCGCCTCAACAAGGAGGCGTTGCGTGTGGTGGCCGCCATGGCCGGTGCTGATGGAGCTGCCGAGGAGGCCGCGGTATGATCATGTTAGTGAAATGCTTTAGATGTCCCCAGAGGCACTAGGCCTTAAGCGGGGTTGAGTTAGGATCCTTTGTAATTCTTGTAGGGTTAGCTGTTAGGAGTAGAAGGCGCTGCTGCAATTTGGGGCCTATTGGTGGGCATCAGCGCTCCCTGGTAGAAGAAGGAGTGTGTCGGTCACTGTCATTTGGTTTATCTTCGATCAATGAAAGTAGTAGTCGCTGGAGTATGATCATGTTTCCATATGGATGACAACTTTTGTCCCATAGTTAGCTGGAATGTGCGAGGGCTCAATATGCCGGCCAAACGTGATGCTATCTGCGAAGCAGTAGCTGTGCATCGACCGGCGATCCTCTGCCTTCAGGAAACCAAGATCGACGTCTGGTCCCCGGCCTTAGTGAAGGACATAGGTGGTAGCAGGTTAGTCGACTGCGTAGTGCTACCTGCGATCGGCTCCGGGGGCGGGGTTGCCATTTTTTGGGACAGTCAGATTGTTTCGATCGTGTCCCAGGCCATAGGAGAGTTTACCATCACTGTAAAAGTGACCGCCGTCCGATCGGCCACCGTATTTTGGTTAACTGCAGTCTACGGGCCGGCGGACGACGCTCGCAAGGATGCTTTCCTTCTCGAGCATGCAAGATCTGCACCCCCCCCCTAGTGATCCCTGGCTTCTAACCGGCGACTTCAATATTATCTACGAAGCTAGAGATAAGAACAATTTCAACCTGAACCGGCGAATTATGGGGAAGTTTAGGGCGGCGCTAGATGTGGCTGGCTTGCGGGAAATCAAGTGTAAAAATAGAAGGTTCACATGGAGTAATGAACGCCAAAACCCCACACTGGTTAGTATAGATAAATTCTTCTGCACGGTGAGCTGGGAGCTTCTCTTCCCCGCCTATGGCCTGATGGCCGCAGCCACGGCATGCTCTGACCATTGCCCACTGATCTTGGCGCCATACAATGCCCCGATCCGCCGTGCTCGCTTTAGATTTGAATCCTTCTGGCCGAAATTCCCGCACTTTCACACTACAGTAGAGCATGCTTGGAATAGGCCGGTTCAGCAGCGCTGCGCTTTCGCACGCTTGCAAATCAAGCTCAGCAGGGTGGCACATGACCTGAAGATCTGGAGCAGATCCCTGTTCAGCGACGCAAAGGTGCAGTTCCACATCGCCAATGAGATAATTTTGGGGTTGGATGTGGCTCAAGAGACAAGAGCTCTGTCAGAAGCTCAGTTTAAGCTGCACAAGCTGCTCAAGGTTCGTTTGGTAGGGCTTGCGGCCATTGAAAGGGCCAGAAGGAGACAAGCGTCCAGGGTGCTCTGGCTACGGGCGGGTGACGCCAGCACAAAGTTCTTCCATGCCAAATGCTGCTCCAGAAGACGCAAGAACTTCATCCATACAATTCAGAGCGACGATCGATGCACCATGGCTCATAGTGACAAGGCACATATCATCTATGATCACTTCAGCAAGATGATGACAGCGGACACCGGTCAAAACGTGACGCTGAACTGTAACGAGCTACAGTTACCAAGAATTCAAGCAGCCGGCTTGGATAATCCTTTCATGGAAGGAGAGGTCTGGACTGCCATCATGCAATCGCCAACGGAGAAGCCGGGCCCTGATGGTTTCACTGGGGCATTCTTCAGAGCTTGTTGGTCGATCATCAGCAACGACATCATGGCGACCCTTCACCAGTTCTATCACCTTGCTGGTGGTAATTTGGCTACTCTGAACACTGCCTTTGTTGCACTGCTGCCAAATAAGGACGGAGCCGTGCGGATGACAGACTTTCGCCCAATTAGTCTCATCCATTCCTTCGCTAAGCTGATCACTAAGGTGTTGTCAATTAGGCTGACCAAAGTAATCCACACAATTGTCTCCCCTACATAGTCAGCCTTCCTGAAGACGAGGTGTATACAAGACAGCTTCCTCTATGTTCAGAATGGAGTGCGTGCTCTACACCGCACCAAAACCCCAGCTCTCCTGCTCAAACTAGACATCTCCAAAGCGTTTGATAGCGTATCCTGGGATTACTTGCTGGAGCTGTTGCAGGAGCTGGGTTTCAGCGCTAGATGGAGAGATTGGATTGCCTGGCTGTTGGCTTCTTCACACTCGGAATTCCTGCTTAATGGAGTGCCAGGGAGGAAAATACAGCACCGCAAGGGCCTTCGCCAGGGCGATCCACTCTCCCCCCTGCTGTTCATTTTAGCCATTGACCCGTTGCAACGCCTGATTGATGCAGCAGTCCAGTGACAGATGATGCAACCATTGCCAAGAAGGGAACTGAAGCTCAGGGTCAGCCTTTACGCGGACGATGCGGTCGTTTTCATGAACCCAGACCAAGAGGAGATGGAGGTGCTCAACACCATTCTGAATATGTTTGGCGAGGCCTCGGGCCTGAAGATAAACAGACAAAAATCAACGGCAACACCAATTCGATGTGACACTATGGACATCTAGTAGCTTCTTCGGAGTTTTGGAGGCACCACCACCTCATTCCTGCTTAAATATTTGGGCCTCCCACTTACTCTGACAAGAACACAGCTAGTGCACCTTCAGTTTGTCTTGGATCGAATCAGAGCTAGATTGGCTGGATGGAAGGGCAAACTCATGACTAATGCTGGACGACGGGTGCTCGTCAGAGCAGTGCTGACTGCCATCCCAGTTTTTGCTATGACAGTACTCCGTATGCCAAAGAAATTCTTCAAGGAAATTGACAAAGTGAGGCGTCGTTTTCTGTGGGCATAAGAGGAGGAGCTATCCGGAGGCAAATGCAAAGTAAGCTGGAGCAAAGTTTCCTCCCGTTAGAGAAAGAAGGGTTGGGCATTCTCAATCTGGAGCATTTTGGCCGGGCCCTGCCTCAGTGATGGCTTTGGCAAACCTGGAAACACCCGGACAGGCCATGGGTAGGAATGGAGGTGCCATGCTCCGACTCTGATCGGCTGTTTTTCAGCGCGGCCACCTCGTTCACGGTGGGCGACGGCCGGACGGCCAGGTTCTGGACTTGTTCCTGGCATCAAGCGGGCACGCTTCGATTGCTCTTTTCGGCGCTCTATAAGCACTCAAGGAGGAAGAATAGAACAATCGCTGATGCCCTTAGCAATGACCGCTGGATTCTTGATCTGGCGCATGGGCAGACAGACCTGATCGTCTGCGACTGTGTGGCCTTGGCGCGGCTGCTGCGCCTGATGCCGATCAACCTTACTGCAGAGGTGGGCGACGAGATAAGATGGAACTTGGAGGCCAGCGGCTGCTACACTGCTGCATCGGCATATACGCCGCAGTTCCAGGCGATCCACGCCTCAAATTTCCCTCAGATCATCTGGACGACTTGGGCGCCAGGGAAACTGAAGATTTTCTTTTGGTTAATGCTGCTCAACAGGCTCTGGTGCAATGACCGCCTTCAGCGACGTGGATGGCCCAATTCTTACTTCTGCCAATTCTGTTTCAGAAACCTTGAGACGGCTGATCACATATTCTGGTCGTGCCCTTTCACCACGGCGATTTGGAGCAGCCTGTCATCTTGGTTTGGCTGCGAAGCTCTGAGACAGCAAGCCTCTCGCCAACCGCACAGTGCTGCTGATCGCATTGTGGGTATAGTGGAGGACACAAAACCTGAGTTCAGAAAAGGCATAAGGTCCCTAATGATGCTAGCAGCTTGGGAAATCTGGAGGCACCGAAACGACTGCACATTCAGGAGCAAGGAGGCCTCGAGGCGTGAGGTTTTGCAGGCCATCAGGTAGGGCATTGAGCTATGGAGGCAGGCTGGAGCAACGTGTCTACTGCACCCGTTCACGCTACCACCGGAGGGGATAGGCTGATGGATAAGCTAGTTCTTGGCCGGCTATTTGGCCGGATGTAGTTTTTCAGTTTTCCCTCTCTATTTCTTTTCCTTTGCTCCTTTTGTGATCTTCAGATCCCCACCCATGTATTTTCTCTTTACCCACTGCTCCCTGCTATGATCAACATGAAAAGCCAGCATTGTTGGATCTTTCAAAAAAAAACATAGAGTAGTAACATGCCCATGTTACTACTCTATCTTACTGGGCATGTTACTACTCTATCTTACTATCTCTATAGTGGGGAGTAACATATGTGTGGTAACATGTAACACTTCATTTATTAGGCTATAGACTCATCTTGCCTTTGTGATGTTACTCATACTAGTAGTAACTAGCTATGTTACTACATATGTCTCTTTTTCTTCATTTATTGCTTGCTACATCATCTATTTTATCTAGATATATGTGTGATGTTACTATCTATGTTACTCTCAGACTGGCCACAATGGGAGTAACATCACTAGTAACATCACACTTTTCAAGATAATTTTGCTTATGTGGCACATATTTAATGATGAAAGAGGTGATGGTGGTAACTTAGCTAGTTACTGTAACATCATACATACCAAGACAATATGAGTCTGTAGGCTAATAAATGAACCATAACATGATAACACACATATGTTACTACCCACTATGGAGATAGTAATATAGGCTAGTAAAATGTGATGTTACTAGTCTAAATTACTCCCCATTGTGACTAGTCTCACATCATCTATTTTATCAAAGTACTTGAGAGAGGAAGTATCATTTAATGCCTTTTTGAAAAGAGATAAATTTTGGGAGGAGCAACAACATGGATGATTTCGGCCTATCAATTGGGCATGCAAGCGTGATCTACGGGCCGTGCAAAGGGAGGAGTGCAATCGGAATCAGGTTCAATCAACAGATCAATCAACGATATAGTTAAGGAAAACGTTTATATTCAGCCGACTGATTTTGATGACGCATAAACCGCCCATTGCGTCGTTCGATCAGATCAACTCGATCTCTTGTACAGAGTGCACGAGCATGCTGTGCATCTTTCCACATGCCTCCCATTCATTCTCCACAACATGCTATCGTCATTCTTTTGGCTTTGTTTATTTTTTCACACAGCTCGCTAGTGTATTTTGCTAGCCTACTGCATTTAAACTACTGCTAGCATAAGAGCAAATACAATAAGATGACATAAGCAAGCTATAAGGAATAGAATATTATATCTTTACTTAGTTGGAGAAGAGAGAAAAGGAGAGAGAAGAGAAGCGGGCTCTTGGCTAATAGCTGGCTGTAACACGAGACCCAAGACGCTTTGTGAGGATGTAAGGTGGGCCAACAATTAATAAAGTAGTACACATTGAAAACTTACTATTGTACATGTCGGCTATAAGGTTGGCTCTAGATGACATGGCAACTCCTTATAGCCGACCGTTGGCTGTATTATTAACCATGCTCTAAAGCGTAGTTGGCTAGGGTGGCGATGGTTGATGCCGTGATCGGCTACTCGTAACATTGTCCGTGCGGCACTGAGTGCTGGGAGCTAACCGCCAGGTGCTGCGAGACTGGGCGCCGACACACCAGGAGCCGGTGCTGCGAGACTGGGCACCGACACACCATGAGCCGGTGCTGCGAGGGGAGGGTCGCGGACATATGCTCCATGGTGTTGTGTAGGGCGGAACTTGAACAACGTTGCTTCGAGTTGGCCAGCCAGCAATGCTGCTACAAGGACGTCTTTGTGCTATGCCGCGTCGGTGGCTGGCAACGCTGAGACGACAGAGCACTGGTGGGCTGCAAGTGACGGCCGCTGCTACATGATGTCGCAATGGAGGATCACCGAATCATAGGAACCTCTCGGATGCTGCAATGGAGCATCGTCGAACCGCCGAAGCATCGTCGGGCCTCTATAACCTCACGGGTCTGCAGTGTAGCATCACCGGGTCGTCGAAACCTCAGGGGTGCTGCAATGGAGCATCACTGGGGCGTCGGTGTGTTGTCCGGCCATCGGAACCTCACGGGTGCTGCAATGGAGCATCACTGGGGCGTCGGTGTGTTGTCCGGCCATCGGAACCTCACGGGTGCTGCAATGAAGCATCACCAAGCCATCGAAACCTCATGGGTGCTGCAATGAAGCATCACCAAGCCATCGAAACCTCACGGGTGTTGCAATGGAGCATCACCAAGCCGTCGGAACCTCACGGGTGCTGCAACGGGATTTTTTTTTCAAAACTATCACGTTTTTATAACAAATTCGGAAACTATAGCACCTAATGCAAAAAAAATATCAAAACTATGACCCCGTCGGCCTCGTGTGGGCCGAAGAGGGTGTTTTCAGTCGGCGGTTGGCCGAAAAGGACACTTCGGTCACGCATTGGCCGAAGAAAAGGCCTTTTTGGTCAGCAGTAGGCCGAAAAGTACTCTTTTGTCAGCAGTAGGACGAAAAGTCCCTGGGTCCCATCTTTTCGCGTGAATGGGAGGCCGAAGCTGCATGGCTACGCTCTTCGACATATGTTAGGCCGAAATGGTTTTTTTTAATATTGAGGGAAAGGATTGCGCAAAAATATATCTTTTCAATATCTAAAATGGGCAATGATTGCACAACATTCATAAGTCAAAATAAAAAAACCATTTCGGCCTAACATAAGCCGAAGAGCGCAACCATGCAATTTCGGCCTTCCGTTCACGCGAAAAGGTGGACCCCAGGGACTTTTCGGCCTACTGCTGACCAAAGAGTACTTTTCGACCTACTTCTGACCAAAAAGATCTTTTCGGCCCAGCTTCAGCCAATACGTGACGGAAGAGTCCTTTTCGGCCAACGCTGACCGTAAACACCCTCTTCGGTCCACATGGGGCCGACGGGGTCATAGTTCTGATTTTTTTTAATTAGAAGTTATAGTTTTCAAATTTGCTATAAAAACGTGATAGTTTTGAAAAAAAAATCCTGCAATGAAGCATCACCAAGCCGTCGGAACCTCACGGCTGACTGTACATCGTTGACTCATTGTACATGCGGCAGCCGCGCTCTAACTATCTTGTTGAGTGAACAGCAGCGGCACTCGGTGGTCTGAGCAAGGGGACAAAACGTTATCACGAACAATTGGAAAGCGGCAGCCGCGCTCTAGCTATCTTGTTGAGTGAACAGCAGCGGCACTCGGTGAGTGAGCTTGTGAGTCACGAGCCATGCCGAGGCCCACAATAATTAGAGATTTCCAATAATTATACTAAGGCTGCCACAAGTAGGCGCAAATCTAGCATGACACTGAAGGGTAGGCTCAAAACATCAAGTCCTTAAGCCCAATTAACAAATGCATTGCAATTGTTGCATGCAATAAAGCATATCAACGTAATCCCAAATTGTATGTTTAGCTGAAATAATTTTTTTGAAGGGGTAGGCTTAAGCCCTATCGAAGCTCTCCTAGTAGAATCACCACTGGCGCATGTGCGCATGACCCAATGGTCACCAGCGTACGTACGTAGGCTCGTGATCGAGAAGGATATGATGGTGCGTGTGATTTAAAATCGCGTGAATGCTCGAGTCGTTCCAGGGTCGTTCTCTCCGTTCGCTTTCCCGGCGATTTGTTTTTTCAGTTGACTGGCACCTAGGCGGCCCCATATTCCACCAAATTTGCTATCTCGATTGCGTGAGAAAATGCTTTGGGGCTCGGTTGATTTAGTGGAGAAGAAAGGGACTTTGCGCATCGTGACGCGGCTGACCACAGTGTCTCGGTTAAACACTTCCCACCTTGCCATCATGCATGTATTTAAGAGCATCTCCAACAGGCGTCCAACAAGAGCTCCGTGCATTAAAATTTTGTTTTTTTGGGCGCCGCACAGCTCCAGCAGATGCTGTAGCGCTAAAAAAATTTGGACGCGTGCTGACAAACGCTATCGCGCGCAGCATATTTTGGGCTTCGGACTGCGCGCGCTTCACAATTTGCATTGTGTGCTTCTTGTGCGTGCGTTTTTGGGCGTCTGCAAAAGCGATGTTGATCCCGGCGCACTAAAAGTGCTAAAGTGGCGCGCTATAATTTTTATTGGGCGCCAACTTTTTGTGCGACCGTTGAAGATGCTCACCATGGCAGATTTGTGCCACTCGCTAGCTCCTTGGAGCCTTATATGGGCCATTGTGACCCTTGCCTGGAGTAGTTTTCATTTGCTCCGCGCGCGCCTGTGTAAGCCTCACCCGGACTACTAAGACCATGGAAGCTGTAGGGGTAGAATCAAAAGGCAAGGCTCACACGGCGACGCCGCCGATCCCGTGTCCAAGAAGGATCATCGGACCTCTTGGGGCTGCGCTTTCATCCTCGGTAACGCTCGCCACCTTTTCGTTTTGTTCTCGTGTTCCCGCTCTGGCATGCATACGTACGTCCGTGTCACTATGCTCGAATGCTTGATGTGTGTGCATGCAGTGAACAACTGCTTTCAATCCGCGGCCTACTTTGGCCTGTCGACGAACCTGGTGAACTACCTCAAGGTCCAGCTGCACTCCGGCAGCAAGGCCGCGGCCAACAGCGTCACCAACTGGCAGGGCACCAGCGGCATCGCGCCGCTCGCCGCCGCCTTCCTCGCCGACTCCTTCCTCGGCAGATACTGGACCATCACGCTCTTCCTCCTCGTCTCCGTCGCGGTACGTGCGTGCGTGCGCTGATGCGCATCATATATCAGGGAACACCTCACCTGGATCTTGATGGAGCAGGGGTACGGCGTCGTGACGGCGAGTGCGTGGGCGGCGCTGGAGAGCGCGGTGTTCTACGCGGGGCTGTACCTGGTGGGGCTGGGCGGCGCGCTGCAGCCCGTCATGGCGTCGTTCGGCGCGGACCAGTTTGACGTGGAGTCCGACGACGACGAGGAGCGCGGGCGGCAGAGCTCCTTCTTCAACTGGTTCTACCTCTCCCTGACCGTGGGATCGCTGGTCGGCGGCACCGTGCTGGTGTGGGTGCAGTCCGCCCACGGCTGGCGGCTCGGCTACGGCATCCCGGCGCTGCTGAGCGTGGTCGCCGTCGCGCTGTTCCTCGCCGGCACCGGCGCGTACGGGCGCCACCAGCCCCCCGGCGGCAGCCCGCTCACCAGGATCGCGCAGGTGGTGGTCGCCGCCGCCAGGAAGTGCGACGTGGAGACCCCAACCGACGCCGCGCTGCTGCACGAGCGTGACGGCGACGACGGCATGTCCGCTATACTGGGGAGCCGCCGCCTTGCGCACACCAACCAGTTCAGGTCAGTGGCTCAGTGCCCGTGCCCCGGCCGTCGCTAGCATTGCTTCCACTTGCACCGTTCCTATTTTCTGTCCATGACTACAGTCCCCATCAAGTAAAGCGCTGTGCATCCGCACCCGCTTAAGTTCACTTAAAATGGTAGCTTTATCCATTTTCAATTATCTACAACTAATCAAGATTACTTAGTAATTAGGCTTCTCGTAAGGAGAGTATTATATATTATTATCATGCAATACATAATAATAATAATATATAATAACAGTGTATGATATTATTTTGCAATATGTATTATCATTTATTAATGGACTGCAGTAATTGCTAACCTTGTATGTTTGTAAGACAATGGAACTACACCCTTCTTATTACATGCATGCATGTATTAGAAAGACTCTCTTTTCTATCGGCACTATTTCCTCTAATTACATGCATGTCTACACTAGAGGCCACAAACATGATGTCATTCTAAATTTTTCCTATTTCGAAAATCAAAATGTTTTGAAGCTCAAATGTCTGCCTGATTCAAAATCCTTTTTAACATAAAAATATTTGTCATGATGAGACATTCAAAACTAGATCCCATGCTGATATGCTCCGTCAATTTTTTGGGTTAAAAGTTACCACACATGGGCTACATAAGTTATCATGTCTATCGTAGTTATCATGTTATTTACAGAAACTACCAAGGCATAAAAATGATTATCCCCACATGCACATGCATGCATGCACTAGAGAAAAAAAATTGATATCATCCTAGATTCTTCTCATTTCGAAGATTCACGTGTTTTGTAGTTCAAATCATCGGTCTGACTCAAATTCGTTTCACTCAAAAAAATCATCATGATGAGACCTTCAAAACTTGATCACATGTTGGTATGTTCAGACAACTTTTTTTGGGTCAAAAGTTGTCAGCCCAAAGCTAAGTAAAGACACGATGCTTGTGGTGCATAAATTATCAGACTATTTACACAGAAAATGCCAAGGGTGTGTTTTCAACGATTTTTCCGGGGTCAAAGTTAACATGGTGTTCATACGGGAAGTTATTAGGTTCATGATGTGTATATTACCATGCTATTCACACATTAGCTAGTTACATGGGGTATGTTTCAAACAACTTTATTCCAGATACTCACTCTGTCTGGAATTACTTGTCGCGGGAATTGATAAAAATAGATATCTCTAGAACTAAAATACGTCTAGATACATCCATTTTTGCAACAAGTAATCCCGGACGGAGAGAGGACAATACATGATATGATCCTAGTGTATTCTTTTCATTATTAAATGCTATGAAAACTCAACAACATATCTAGTTGGCATTGCTGTGGTTGCATGATAACCCACTATGGGAGGTCAACCTTTTTGCGCCGGAAGACGTGAACAATAACATTCACTCTCGGGCATCTTCAACGGGGCCTGCTCCTCCTTTGACCTTCTTCTCTCCCTGTTGGACATCCCCTTTGTGCAATCGTGGTGTTCGGATCGGACATCCTCACCGCCTCCCCGCCCCGGTACCACATGGCGCCTGATCCCTTTGAAGCAAGAGTTGCCTCGGGTACTATCTCGATGATGGTGGGTCGCGCGACGGGTCCTCCTCACCAGCGGGCTTGAAATGCCTCATCGAGTTGGAGTTGTATCAGGAGTGGCGCTCGGGAGTGCTCCCCAACACATAGGTGTCGCTGCCCTAGGTCCTCGCAAAAGCTCGGGCTGTCAACCACTCCAAGACCACCATCTAGAATAGCACCCGGCGATGGCTAAATGAGTAGCTCCCCTGCGTCGAGCGGACTCAGTCCTAGCGTGAGAAGCACCTCCAAATCGAGGAGAGGTGGCAAAGGGTGGCGGCCGGGTGTGCGTGCCGCGAGCGACGCTGCGTCTAGGGACGGATGTCGCGATGGCTGGAGCGGCTTCCGACACTGGTGCCACGGTGACAATCACAACACAGACGACGACAACGATGCCTATGGCCTCGGAGGCCATGCCTACGAGGTGACCGGCCGCTGCTTAGATTGGGTTTCGTTTAGTTTAGATTAATTTCGAGTAGTCTGGAAGAGACTTGTTAAATTTCATCAAATTTGCATCTAATATATCAAACTAGTTTAAACTATGTCCATAATTCGTATTTTAACAGTTTGAAATGGAAGAAACTTTGAGGGAGATAGTTGGATGATGTCCGTCCGACAAATGTCTACGAACACATCCGCGCACATTTGAAGGCATCTGTTTGATGAACGCGGTTGGAGATGCCCCCTTATAACTACACCAGAAAGAAGTTTGTGACATGTTTCGCATCATCTTCCTCCCTTCTCCTTGATTGATCTAGATGCCATTTCCATACGCCGTACCCAAAAAAATCTTCATATTTCATGGAAGATCCTGTTCTTTGGACTTTGGACGCTCTAGTGCTTTAGTCAATATTCACAATTATCCAACACACCTCGAGGAAGCGCGTATGAAGAATATGGACAGCCATAACTGGCGAATGTTCGTCGGGAAAGGTGGCACATGCAAACGGTTAGGTGGCAATTTTAGTTTTGTTAAAGTGATGAGGGGTGGCATTTTTCCAGAAGACATGGCAGTTTCTATCTGAGAAGGCAATTTTCATTTAGAAACTGTCAACGTTTTATCTCCTCTCGAAACTAAAACTGCCATCAAATATGGTTCACTTATCACCCTTTTCCCAGCGAACGTTAGCTGGGTAACATTAGCGGACAATATTCCCACACAAAAAACATGGTGCTAGCAACATAGTCGACCAGGCATCCATTTCCGAGCACATAATTATACTACAGGATCCTAGCAATTGACGAAATTTTACATGCAAACATGCCATGTAACCATAATCGGTTGCACCGGTTGGTTGTCATCAATCACTCAGGTTCTTGGACAAGGCGGCCGTGGAGATGGCAGGCGACAAGGCACGGCCAGCGAGCCCATGACGGCTGTGCACGGTTACGCAGGTGGAGGAGCTCAAGTGCCTGCTCCGTCTGCTACCGGTGTGGGCGTGCGGCATCATCTTCGCGGCCGCCTACACTCAGGTGTCCACCACCTTCATCCTCCAGGGAGACACACTGGACCCGTGCATCGGCAGCTTTCGCATCCCGGCTGCAGTGCTAACCGTCTTCGACACACTCAGCGTCATGCTTTGGGTGCCGCTTTACGACCGTTGGACCGTGCCATCGTTCCGCTCGCGCGCCGCCTCACGAGTCACCATCGCGGGTTCACGCAGCTGACACGCATGGGTGTCGGGTTCGCCATCCTCACGGTCGCCATGCTCACCGCCGGCATGCTTGAGGTCGCACGGCGTCGCGTCCTCGCGCGCAACGGCACATACAGTGGCATGGGCGGTGCAGTGTACGTGCCATTGTCGATCTTCTGGCAGGTGCCGCAGTACGTGGTGTTGGGCGCGGCGGAGGTGGGCAGATGGAGTTCTTCTACGACCAAGCGCCAGACGCCATGCGGAGTATCTGCTCGGGGCTTGCCCGTGCGGCTTTCGCGCTGGGCAACTACGCGAGCACGGTGCTTGTGTCCGTCGTGGTGAGTGTCACGACGAGCGGCGACCGGCTCGGGTGGATCCCCGACGACATCAACGACGGGCACTTGGACTACTTCTTTTGACTGCTCGCCATGCTCTGCGTTGGCAACTTCGGCGGGTACCTGCTCGTCGTCGCACGGTGGTACAACTACAAGATCACCGCGAATTAAACTGGAAATCGCTGTACGTGTAGATTCCGAACGTGTAATGACTAGTAACTTCCTCGGCTTCTCTATAAAAGAAGTTTGAAAGCGGTTGACTGTTTTTTTTATCAAATTATATTCAGTCGATTTGCATGCATGTTGCAGCGCATCGGCGCCTCCAGCAGCGGCACCAGTCCGCGCGCCATCGTGGATGCCTTCTCACTAACTTTGATTCAAGCTGCGAAATGCATACAATGTGCATGCATCAGCAAACAGAAAAAACAATTGCCTCCTACGTTGAATACAGGCTGCTATAGTATAGTGTTCGCTAAGCCTTTGTAGGTGACCTAAATAGCACTCTCACACTGTCACACATAGTTGCATGTAGTAAAAGTTAGTGACTATATGTGCAATCTCTCAAACATTTATAATTTTTTTATATATGCATACAATACATATATGCATATGTATTTACCATTTTGAACAGAGAGAAGAGGGTACTTAAACACATATTCCTAACTCATTTTTGTTCTCATCACACTAAACAACATAATATTAGAATTATTTCGATAAATTACACGGGCCATATTGTATAGTCTTAAAGAAGCCACACAATTGGACCCAAATTGGGGATCGGTTGTTCTAGTAAAGTCGCCGCGAAACCATTCTTCACCTTTAAGCCACTACCGACAACAGCAAAAAAGGAAGTATGCGGAAGATGAAGTATTAAATTCGAAATCTAATACTTGTGTTGGCTTTACCTTAAAGAATAAAATAAAAAATAACAATAAATATAAATAATAAAGTTTCTAAGAAATAATGAATTAGCAGCATTGTTATTACTCTCTCCACTCCACAATGTAGTGAAGACAAAGAAAGACAATAATATAATTTTTCACACAATTGTGGCATGGAGGGAGTACCGTTAAAGAACAAAGAAAATAAAAATATTTAAAAAATAAGTAAAACTTGCCCATAATTTACACATAAATTGCGCTATCTAAAATATGCAAGAATATGCATATAATAGAGGAATTTTCACAAACAAGAAAGTTTAAAAGAAGGAATGAATTAGTCGCACATCTAGTATTTAGTACTTGCATTTATACTTACACACATGCAAATAAAATAAATACTATGTTTTATAAGATGGAATGACTTAGTTGCATTTCTATTACCCTTTAAGAAGAAATAAAGTGAAAACAAAAATAGACAATAATATAATTTTGCACATAATTTACACAAAAATTGCTTTTTATATAATATGCAACAGTAAGCATAAAATAGTGGAATTTCACACAAAAAAGATGTTTATTAAGAAGTAATGAATTAGTGACATTGGTATTACCCTTCAAGAAGAGATAAAATGAAAACAAAACTCAAAAAATTACATTTTCTAAGGAAGATTGAATTACTGACACTTTTATTACCATTTAAGAAGAAATAAAATGGGAAAATATTCTTAAAAAAACAGTGAAATTTTTTGCACAAAATATACCTAGAAATCGTGATTTTTAAAATATTGCAAGAACAAGAATATAAAAGTGGAATTTTCACCAAAGAATTAGAACAATTGAATTAGTGGCAATGGTATTACCCTTAAATTAGAATGAAAATGAAATAAAAAAAACTAAAACAATATCAAAATAATGAAGTTTTGTAAGTAATAATGAATTAGTGGCATTGGAATTTCTATTTAAGAAGAAATAAAAATAAAAATAAAAATAAAAATTGCACACAACTTTGCCCTAAAATTGTACTTTTCGTAATGTGCAAAGAATAATCATATAATAGTTAAATGTTGGCACATATTATTATATTCTATTTGTATGCATATATTTACACACCCAACATTCCAAAATACCTACATAATAAATAATAAAACCAGCTAACAAATAAAATGAAAAACACAAAAGCAAAAACGTATATAAACAGAAAAACAGAAAAAACAAAGGAGAAAGCAAAGGGTTGTTGCACTAGAATGGGCGTTGGCCCGTTAAAGAATTGGCTGACCCAAATATGAGATTAGTCAAAAAGAAACAGTCCCAAAAGACCACACAAACCAGCCCAGAAAAAAAAGTTGCATGAATCATGAAGCAGAAATCAACGGCCCAAAAACTGACTGACCCAAAATTAATTTTCACGAAACTTACATATAGCTAAAGTGAAAAAGTTTCTTCGCATCAGGATGGAGGGATCTGAAGCCGGACCAATTTTGAGGTGAGCAACTCTCAGTGTCAGTGTTCGTGGTAATAGTTTGAGATTATTTTTTTGAGGGAAATAGTTTGGGATGGGCCATGGATTGGAAGCCTAGAAGAAACTCGCCCGTGTCTGTCAACAAAAGATGGGCCACCACATATTTAGCGACTCCTTTCTTTTTGCGCTAGTGATTTCCCCATTTATCTGTTTTTAAGCTGATTATCTTTTAATTTATGGCTGGTTTTCTATTTCATACAGCTTTAAATTAAATTTTCCTAATTTTATTAAATGTACATTGATTTTTAAAAATCTTTGTGAAGTTTTAAAAAAATTATCAAATTTTAAAACTGTTCATGAATTTATAAAAAAATTCAATTCTAAATTTAATACCGTCCTTCGATAATAATCCTAAATACAATGCTAGTAGGGAACTTTGGGAATTCGTACTAACTGCGGTTACAATTGAGGTGCTAGTCAGAGGCGCATAAAATATCCAAAAGACTATAAATAGCACCTCACTTAAAAAGGTCTGACCGTATATGAAATCAATTCTTCACTATTGCTTTTGAGATTTTTAGTGATAACCCTTATGCAAACCAATAGAAGAAGGCCTTTGCTGAGGCCAGATATCAAGAATCTATGGAAGTGCAACTTTTGAGCAGTGAAGAAAATGAGCATGAACAAGGAGACCCTCCGATGCAAGAATCGGTAAGATCAATAAATGAAACACATACATGTCAAACTAACTTGCAGGAAAATAGTGAGGTTGACCGAGAGCACATGTCCAACATGATGGCGTGTGTTGATAAAAGGAATAATGCGGGGAATAAGAGGAGGGGGATGCTACCTTAACATGAATATGGTGATCTCATGGAGCTCATAAAAGTTCTACACAAAATAATAGCGATGCAAAGCAATTGTCTATAGTTCATACTAACAAGCAAGGAACATCAAAACACACAAGTAATCATGATATTGTTGTTCATGAATCAATGTGTTAATTCAATGTTCCCGTTGCCAGAGTTTAGAAAGAATGTCGGGTCAACTCATTTGAACGGCTTGAAAAATGAGCTGCCTTTTTCCTTCTTAGAAAAAATAAGCCATACTCTAAATCTGACTTTTAAATCAATTAATTCATAAAATAGTTTAGAAGCCCTAAAGCATAAAGAAAGACAGCTTATAGGAAAATTTGGAGAGAAGAGGACTTATTTTTTTAAGCTGCCAAAAAAACTGCATGTTGTAGGGTATACCTGGCCATGGGGAATCCGGCCTGCCGGGCCGGGCTTGTCCGCAGGTCAGGCCTGGGCCCAAATTTTGAGCCCGAAGGCCGGTCCGGGCTTGGGCCTAGCATATTTACATTTTAGGGAAGAGGCTCGGCCCAAGGCCCAATGGGATTTTCCATTGATGGGCTGGGCCGGGCCCATGCCTAGGTTTTCTCTCACGGGCTTTATCAGGCCTGGCCCGGCCCGACTTATGGCCAGATATATGTACGGTTTGTCTGGCAAGCGGGTCCACCTCTCCATGGCCCCAAAGACGATAACGTAACGGTCCGGATGTCACCGGCGGGCCTGGCCGCCCAAACCACGCCACAGGATAAACCCCTCCCGGACGAAACAGCCCCGTCTCGGCTCGGCCGTCCACACCCACCCACCCACGCGCCCGTCCCCAACCCGTTCGGCGAAATGCCGCCGCCGCTCTCCGTCTCGCTCCCGTCGCCGCAGCCCCTCTCCCTCCTCCCGCGCCACGCCAGGGCCGCCCACACCCACTCCCTCGCCCTGGCCCCGCCCCTCTCCACCAGGGCGCCGCCCTCCTCCGCCTGCTCCGTCGTCCCCGCGCGCCACTCCGACTACTTCGACCCCCGGGCCCCGCCGTCGCAGCGCGACGCGTACGGGCAGCCGCCTCTGGAGAGGGATCCGCCGGTGCCGGGCGGCCAGGCCGGGCGGGTGTTCGCCAGCTACAGCATCTACAAGGGCAAGGCTGCGCTGGCCTTCGACCCCAGGCCGCCGCAGTTCGTGCCGCTCGAAGTAGGTAGAGTGTGGCGCGCCATTGGGCGTCGTATGCCGCCGTGCTCTGTCATTTCATTTTGTGTTGATGGGTGTTTCGTTCGGAATTCGCAGTCTGGGGCGTACAAGGTGGCCAAGGAGGGGTTCGTGCTGCTCCAGTTCGCCCCCGCCGTGGGGCCCCGGCAGTATGATTGGACTCGCAAGCAGGTGATACTGGGTTTTCCTCTGCCTTGTCCAATTTTCTGTTGAAATGCTCGTTCATTCCCGCGTCAAGTTAGAAACTTCCAAGATAAACTAGTTAGAGAAAGGTGTTGAGATTCACAATTTTTTTTCAACACAAAGAAGCAAATGTTGGCATGTTGGAAGCTGTTAGCCTGTTCATGCCATTTTGAGCTGACTCCTGACTGGGTAGTTTCTTGGTTTGTAAGTTAATATTTCGAAACTGGGAGCATGTATTATAGGTTCTATTTGTTTGTCTGGTTTCTTTGTAAGATCTTCATTCTTCCGTAAACTCGGATGCTTTATGTTTGCAGTTACCAAAAACTAGTGTGTATGCACGTCTTAACAGTATGGTGTGGTTCCGACAAAAGGAAAAAAAGACATACATTACTTTGAAAAATGAATTCCGAGCGAAAATTTATATTGTTGATGTACGCGAAATGAAGTTTAGAAATTTACTAATTGGCACAATACAACCACTACCCGGTGTCACCAAGAATTTTTCTAAAAGAAAAGATGTACGTAGTGGAACCCACAAATTGTTTACTACTCCCTCCGTATCAAAATATAAGACGCTGACACTACGATTGTGTCTAAAAACGTCTTATATTTTGATACAGAGGGAGTACAACTTTAGTTTCTCCTCCCGGACCATCTCCGGCATCGGCTCACAGCCTACACTTTCTTTTATTCATCACAACCTGACAATTGCAACATGGCAGAGGGGGGCATAGTTCTTCTTTTCTGGGAGGTATGATGTGATGGTTCCAGAACCTAGTAGATTCAGCTGTGAGCTACTGTTCATAGCGAATCCCTCTAATCCCAGTTGTTCGATTTTAGGAGAGCAGTCGCTAGGATTGATGCTCTAGGTGCAATCAAACACTGCTACACTATATAGTACTCCCTCTGTAAAGAAATATAAGATCGTTGAGATTACTAAAGTAGTGATCTAAATGATCTTATATTTCTTTACAGAGGGAGTAGTATAGATAAGCAAATCTATATTGTGTTCTTTACATGAACTTATTTCGTTGTGGTGCAGGTGTTCTCATTATCTGTCTGGGAGATGGGAACCTTGCTTACTCTTGGTCTAACAGATTCGTGCGAGTTCTTTCATGACCCTTTCAAGGGGAGGAGGTTAGTCTTGTGTGCTATATCTAACTACAAGCTCCTTCTACAGAAGCGTGTGAATAAAACATGTGTGGATCATTATCTTAAATGCAACCTTTTGTTATTGCTATGGGCATCCTCAGCATGATTATTACCTTATATTGCCAATCCAATTATTTAGAAAGACTTAAATATCAGCAATCAAATTTCTCCATTTCTGTGTATTTTGCATTGAAGTAAAATAGTCTTGGAACTTTACAAGTGCGCCTTATGCTTAGTAATTCCCTTGGCCTACCATATAGTTGAAATAGGATGGCAATATGAGAAGACGCTTTATTTTCTTCTTTTGATCAAGATTATTAATTGCCAAAAGAGAGACTTTGTTCAAGATACCATTGTGTTAACATGTCTATCAAGCCAAAAAAGGTTGCTAGTTAATAAAATGCTCTTTTACTTCAATGTTTGTAATAAAGTTTTCCCAAAATTCATTATCTGTAGCATAACTTACCAGGGCTTCAATAAATTTCATATTCTTATGTTATTTGTTTATGTATTTTATTTTGAAATATACCTGTGTATTTTACTTCTCGAATTGTGAATAAAATAGCCTTAATACTTAGTATTGTTCTATACAAACAGCGATGAAGGTAAAGTGCGCAAGGTTCTAAAGGTTGAGCCAACACCAGATGGCAACGGTCGCTTTTTCAACCTCAGTATGTAGTCGCCATTGCTCTGCTACAAATTCTACTTGCTTGTGAATCTATGTTCCCAAATTGATCTGATCATCTTTTTTGCTTCTAGGTGTTCAAAACCGTCTTTTGAACGTTGATGAGAACATTTACATCCCTATAACCAAAGGAGAATATGCGGTCATTGTATCGACTTTCAATGTACGCATCATTCTGCTAGAGCTTTTCCTTTACCATTCAGTTATAGATCATTGAGGTAGTTTGAGCTAACTGCACGAATTATAGTTTGAACACCACTTGATTCTACTTCCATCAGAAATCACACTGTGTCCTCACATATGGCATGGCCTATTTTCCGCCACGATTGTTTATGGAGGAGCATGTCAGCATGTAACAAACTGGCAGTAGATGTGTTTCGGTAACAACTAGATCTAACGTGTGTTGATGCTTGCTGTATTTCTTCCTTTAGCCCACCATTTTGTGGTATATAATTTGTGAAGCGTGGGACCAATAGTAACATTTCGGTAGACAGGTTGCCCTTTTTAGGTAAATGCAAAAACCAAACCTGTTCCTTCATAATGTCTGAACACATTGTTGTATTTGCAGTACATCATACCGCACATCATGGGCTGGAGCACGTTTACAAATTCTATCAAGCCCGAGGAGTCGCAGCCATACAATAGGCCGCAGTCCTCTCCCGAATTGGAGTGGCGAAGGTGAAGAATGACAACGCTCTCGGACGGAGATGGCAGGAAGAATGATACTTTTGGTGGTGTTCCTTCCAGAAAAGAAATTCTTGGTGGTGGTGTTTGGAAAGTATTTTGGTGCATAATTTGGCTGGTAGTTTCTGGTTTAGTTATTAGGAAATTAATCCTTTTGGTTCTGCCATATTCGTTTGGTTTCTCATTACAGCAGGCTGGAGTTGTGTTAGTCAAATACCTAGTCCTCACTTCTTAATGCAGGAATGGCTTACATGAGACTTATTGTAGCAATTTTTGCCTGGAGGTATTGCAGTACCCCGTATGGATCATGGATACCTGCATCAGATACCCGAAGCTCTAAAGCCTGAACTGTTTTGCATTTGCAATCCAAGTTGTTCATTTGCTAATTCTGAATTCAATATTGTGAACTTCTCATATACTGAAACTCGAGTCACATATTCCCAACATTTCTTGCGTCCTTATTGAGTAAGGTCTGTGCTACCCTGCTCTCTGATTTGCCTATTTAAAAATTACTCCCTTCGTCCCATAATGTAAGACGTTTTTTGACATTACACTATTTATTTGTGATCCTTGTGAACCAAACCAGTATTTGTAATCCAAGATGGTTGTTGTATTTCGATACTGGCAAAAGTCTATTTCAGAACAATCTCAAAGGAAACTTTATGACATACTCCCTTCGTCCAGAATTATTTGTCACAGAAATAGATGTATCTAGATGTTTTTTAATTTACATTCATTTTTATCCATTGCTATGACAAGTTATTCCTGACGGAGGGAGTAGATTTTTTCACCTGCTGAGATGAATAAAATTGGTTGGATCATCTCAATTCTAAAATATATGCATACTTTTGCCCCGTTCGGATCCCCTCCACTCCGCCGCTCCGCTCCGGGAGCTGGCGGAGCTGTAGTTAAAAAGGATGGAGTTGTAGTCCTTCAACTCCGCAGCTCCTCGTATTTTGAGGAGCCGGCGGGTTGCCGAACAGTCCCTTTATGTCTGAAGTACTAAATCTGCACTTAGGAGAGAGGACTTAGTAGGTAACTGGATACGATGCAAGAAAAAGAAACATATCATTTGCATCTAATAAACAGTGATTTTGGTGTAATCTGTACTGTATTTCCTTGCAATCTCTGGTGATAAGGAAGGTTATGGATCATCACATCCATGTGGGAGCCCTGGGATTAGAGAGGAGATCAAGATAATGCACGGGCTAAAGTTATTAATCATCTTCAATCTCTAGCAGTTACATAACGTCATCCACCAAGCAACATTCATAGCTCCATTCCTTACAAAATATGAATAAGCCCATCTGCAAAGTGAAACCCAAGGAAAAATAAGGGGAAGAAATTGCCGCGCACGGCGTGCCACATCTCCGTACCACGCGCATTCCATTCCCCTAGTTTCCTCTCATTCATAACCTATATATTTCTGTTCGGACCTTTAGCTGTAATGGATAGTGCTTTGTTTGATTAATTTATTGTTTGGTTTAGGTATATTTATTTGTATGTATTTTCATGCATAGATCAATCATTAGTGCTGGCTACCAAAGCCTCATCTATCAATATAGGTCACTCAGGTGCATCGACTAGATTCTATTCGATTAGTCACTAGGGGAACCACAATGACCGAAGCTACGTCAAAGTTTCTGATCATTTGTTTGTTCGAGTCATGAAGAACAATGATTGAACTAGGATAAATAAAGTGAGGAAAGCGGCATCATGAGATGATTATACAACTATCAAAATTTTCAACCATCCCTATGTGCATATAGAAAACTACTCACACATATATTGGAGAAACATCAGAAACAACATAGGAATGGTGATGATGTGATGCTTCATGAAATGGAAGGAGACGAATAATACTGGTCTAATCTGCTCCGAACATTGGAGGTGTGCTAGGTATTCATAATGATGAAGTACTCTCCTACAAAGTGGAATTGGTGGCTCCTTAGGTGGGCAGACTATGAAGTCAAGTCAGTCGCCTAGTTATGCCGCCTAGGCCCCTGGGCCTCTGTCGGATGACCCAATTCTCCAACATGTTTCTCCTCCCTCTGAAATATTCTAGTATGTCCAATTTCCAGTAAAATTGATGTTTCATGTACATCGACAAATAAAACATGGTTTATCATCGAAATGGTGTCAGTAACACACTTTTAATTCATACCTCAATAAATTCAGTAAATCCCCATAAATAAATAAATCAAAATGATGATTTGTTCTTGACATACCATTTGTTTGCCATTTAAGAAAAATAAAACAAATGCTTTCATAAGCATGTACACCATCGTATATGTGAGCTCTTTTGTATTGGCGCTCATTCATTTTATTGACTCACTAATACCATAGCTCGTGCCGGATTATTTCACTAGTATTGCACATTAATTTTGTACTAGTGCTTCTTAAAAATTTGTATTCGTGTCCAATATTTTAGAGATATGTTCATGTGCATGCACGCTATTTGACTATGTGCATTATTAGAAACTAATGGACCTTGTAACAAAATTCTCTTGTTCTAATCAAAAGACCAATTTCTCAAAATAATAATTAGAAAGTAATTGAACATAACTACTAGTCTCTATATTTTCCCACAACTATTTCATATTGATGATGTAGATGGCTTGAACGAGAAGTATCCCACCCAACTCGTCCTCTCTTTACATATGTAATATGAGTATGAGCATACGTTTCAGTCGTTCACATCGTTTTCATTTACATGTAAGCTAGAGGATTCATGCACTCTAGAAACCTTTGTTGAAATATTTGTAGATGGTACACTTTAGAGCTCTCGAGCAAAATATTCAAAGATACCATAATAGACATGATCATATACATATATAATAGAATTCACTAACACATAAATTAACCTCGAGGTATGCATTTTTTTTGTGGGCTAAGACGGTAGGGGACTTTCAGCTTGTGTTTGGAGTCGTGGTGTAGTTTGGTGATCCAACTACTAACCAAATTTGGCCTATTTTTCTACTTTGCTAAGTAAATTCTCCTTTTAGAGTTATTTTCTCAAAACATATTATAATTGAAGTTTGATAACCATTAATCAAGACTTAGTGAATGGTTTTTAGGAGCCACATATCAAACTAAAACAAGTAACACAATGTCTTTATGTAAACTATTATTTAAATTCATTGCAATAGTAATGAGAACCATATATACTAGAATTATGTCACAAGTAACATTGTATTATCATATTTAGCAACAAAGGATTGTATTTAATTTTGCTAAGTGTAATAGAAGACGACCTAGGTAGAGGCTATAACTTCACAATTAATGAGGAATCAAAATCACCAAAAAAATCTCACGAACTGCATATTTTTATACCTTATTTTTATATGTATGATATGTAGCTTAATGCACTACATTGTACTTTTCATGTTGTAATATATATTAGAAATCTGTTCATGACACTTTTTAAATTATTGCTTAATAAGCTTATCAATAATGAATATATATGTTTAATAATTTGATTTAAGAGGATTACATTTGTTACTTGTTAGTTGATTTTGTCAATGATTCTCAACCAATAGTATGAAGAAGCCTTATACGATATTCAACATTATATGAGCCTTGAATATAGAAAGGGGCTGTAGAGATGTGGTGTTATCTAAATGGAGTTCGTTGTCAGAAATCGAGGCTTTCCTTGTATAGAGGGTTCAAGATTGGTTAGCGAAAGCTCTAATTTGATTGTGATTTTTATTAATTTATCCATAAATCAATTGCAATTTGTATTTCAGCCCATGATGTTAGAAATGTTTCCTATGCTTTGGTTACATGTTGTAGCTAGTGTTATATAAGGTACCGATCCTTAGGAGAGGAACAATGAATATGATTGTATAACGTTGGCATTTTGTAAGTTATTTCTTTATTGCGGTGGCATTTTTTGGCGAGGTGAAATTGGCAATTTCTTATATCAAACTAAGCCAATATAATAAATGTTGCGTCGATCGAAGTTCTTGAAATGAACAAAACTATCTTTACAATGCATTAGCAATTGTTGATTAACTTCGATTTAGTTTCAGATGTACATATAGCCTTCTTCCGTAGAGGCCCTGTGACTTACCGAATCCAACAAGTAAATTAAGTTTGCTAAAAAATATCTGCAAAGATGTGAATTATAATTTAATACATTTATTGTTTCAATAAAAAAACATCTCCTTTTTTGTAGTCTACGTAACACCGCAAATGGTAATAATTCCAAATCCAACCAGTTTGTTTGAATTTAAGCAAAACTCTAATATAAGAAAAAACACAATCATGCTCAGTCACTTCATAAAACTCCTCATTCACAACCAAAACTCTAAAAATTAAAGGCCTGACATTTGAGGAAAGGTTTATATATAAAGCAGAACTGCTGCAGCCAACTTTACTAATACTTCTACAACCAACAAACTGCTAAGCCTCTAATTATACCTTCTACTTCTTCACAATCACCATTGGAATCACTGTTATTAGAGCTAGCAGTATTTGAAACATGACACTCTCGTGAGTACATGGTCCTTGTTTTGTTTTGTTTCTTGCTTTATTTTTCTGTTGGCATAGATACATACATGTTTTCTAGTCTTTTTTCTATGGTTGTCTTTTTAGAAATATCCGTCTGTCTCCAAGGGGCACTACATGTAATTTGCTTTGCTTTCGGCCCAGCTTTGGAAGATTGCACTGGCCAAACAGATCGTCTAAAGCAAGATTCTTTGCCAGAAAGAAGGAAATGAGATGTTAATATCCAAATAAGTGTCTCAACCTTAATACAACTTTATACCGGGTGTAGATGATTAGCTTGTCCATGCCATCCTCCAACTATATAATAACAATAATTACAAATGTTACAATGCAATGATGTGTTGATATAGATGATCGTAAACCTAAATGTATAGCTTTTTTCTACCAGAGTTATCTCCCAATCTTCTATGTGCATTTTGTTTCGATCTTCTTCACGACTTCTGTCCTATGGATTGCGCTAGTGCACTGAAGAATACTTTGCCCCCATTCTCCATCCTATTCCTCACGCTTGACTGCTCGAGCACAAAGCCATTCCGTCCTCTGTTGTCCTTGCACTCTCGAGATGGTCACCGCCTCGTGCTACCGCCGGCTCGGCTGAAGGAAGCGTCTGCGTGCCTTTGATGATTCCTTTCCAAAAGAAGACGCCTACGGGCACCCAGTCGCCATCATCCTCGGGCGGGCTGGGCGGACCGCAGCAGCATATAATATCACTGTATGTCACTGTACCACACCGCGCCGATCATGGATACTGCTACTACGCCGGCCGGAAAGGGAATCACGGCGGCGAAGCAGCAGAAAGAGGACCTCGAGTTCCTGTGGAAGTGGCGCAAGTATCTGCTGCTGCTTGCCACGCTGGTCGCCAGCGTGACCTACGCGGCCGGGCTCAACCCGCCGGGCGGCGTCAGGTCCGACGAGGTCCCGCCGCTGCCGGCGGCCTACCCGAACCGCGTCGGCGACCCGGTGCTCCTCACCACCAACGAGCGCCGCTACACCGCCTTCTTCTACTGCAACGCCGCCGCCTTCATCGCGTCCCTGGTCGTCATCATGTTCCTGCTCGACCGGCGCATCAGCGACAACAGCGTCGGCCTCACCGTGCTCCGCTCCGCCATGCTGCTCGACCTGCTTGCCCTCATGGCCGCCTTCACTGCCGGGAGCTGCCGCGACGTGGCCGCGTCCGCCTACGTCTCGGCGCTCTTCGCGCTCGTCTTCGCCTGCGTTGCCGTCCACGTCCACGTGCACAAAGCCCGGGAAAAGCAGGCGGCCGCCACATCCCTCGCGGACAAAGCTCGGGGAGAGCCGGCGGCTGCCACATCCCCCTCGGACAAAGCCCGGGGAGAGCCGGCGGCCGCCACATCCCCCATGGAGAAAGCCGGGGAAAGGCCGGCGGCCGCCGCCACATCCCGCGCGGACAAGTTCCTGCTGCTGCTCGCCACCTTCGCGACGCCGCTGACGTACGGCGCGGGGCTGGTGCCGCCGGGAGGCTTCTGGAGCCAGACCGAGGCTGGGCACCTCGCCGGCGCCCCGCTGCTGCACGACGGGCCCTACAAGATCCGCTACAACGTCTTCTTCTACGCCAATGCCAACTCCTTCGTGGCGTCCCTTGCCATCATCATGCTGCTGATGAGCCGGACGCTGATGAGCGGCAGCCTCGCCCGGTCGCACGCTCTGCCGGTGTGCGTCCTGGTGGAGCTGCTCGGCCTGATGGCCGCCTTCGCCGCCGGGAGCTGCAGGAGGATCGACACCACCGTGTACGTCGTGTGCCTCGCTGGCTTGGTGCTCCTCAGCATTGTGCTACAGGCGAAGGCCATGTACACGTTCGAGCAATGGCGTGCATACGTGCGCCGCGCGCTCACGTGCGCCAACTTGGAGCTAGAACAAGAGCCAGACACGCCGCCGGGTAATTCTCGAGGTGACTCCGGCGAGGTCCGTGTGGACAGGACAAGCACCATCCAAAATTGGCAGGTAGACAAGGTGGAGGAGTCACGGTCACTTCTACTCCTGCTGGCCACCCTCGCGGCGACGGTGACCTACCAGGCGGGGCTGAGCCCGCCGGGCGGCGTGTGGCCGGACAACCACGACCCGGGGCATCCGGATCACATCCCCGGGAACCCGATCCTCCTCGACATGCACCCCAAGAGGTACAAGGTGTTCTACTACTGCAACACGGCGGCGTTCGTGGCGTCGGTGGTCATCATCATCATCGTCCAGAGCAAGGAGCTGAGCTCGCCCGCCACCATCAGACGTGCCGCGCTCAAGACAGCCATGATACTGAACCTATTCGGCCTCATGGGCGCCTACGTCGCCGGGAGCTTCCGGGACGCCCCCACGACCATCTACGTCTTTTCCCTGGCCGTCGCCGTCTTTGTCTACTCCATCATCAAGGTGGTGGCCTACACTCATGGACAGAGCAGGCGGATGGACTGGATGCACCGGATGTCGGACAGGCTTGCGAAGCTGCTGCATCTATCATCTGACGGCCAACCTGGGTCCGAGCCCGAGGGCAGTGAAGAAGATCGCAAAAGGCTCGAGAGGCGGCGCAAGTTCTTGCTGCAGCTTGCCATCCTCGCCGCCACCGTGACTTACCAAATCGGTCTGAACCCGCCGGGAGGGTTTTGGCCGGAGAGCAAAGGCGAGGGGTCGCTTATCGCCGGCGACCCTGTCCTCCTTGACCACTACTCGATCAGGTACCAGGTGTTCTTCTATTGCAATGCGACGGGATTCATGGCGTCCATCACCGTCATCCTCCTGCTGGTGAACCAGAGGCTGTACGAGCAGGGCATCCGGAGCAATGCGCTCCGCGTCTGCGTCATGGTCGGGCTTCTAGGTCTCATGGGAGCTTACGCAGCCGGCAGCTGCCGGCAACTGCGGACCTCCATCTATGTCTTTGCGCTCGTGGCCGCGGTGGTCACCTTCCTCGTCCTGCAGACCCTACTTTTCGTGTCGGCGGGGAGAGTCAATTGTTCAAAGTTGCCGCCATGGCTTCCCGAGCGGCTAAAGCGGTTGTTCGAGCCCCTAGGATCATCGCCGTCATGGCTGTCCACCCGAAACAAAGGTGATGATGAACAGTACGCGAAACGCAAGTACCTGATGCTGCTCGGCATCCTTGGAGCGAGCGTGACGTACCAGGCGGGTCTCGCGCCTCCTGGCGGCACATGGGGCGACGACGATACCGTGTCGTCCCCATCGCCGTCGCCGCCCCCATCAGCAAGCCCACCCAACGTCGCCGGCAACCCGATCCTGCTTCACTCCAACCCGGCACGGTACCAGGCCTTCTTCTACTGCAACGCGACGTCGTTCATGGCCTCCATCGTCGTCATCATGCTGCTGCTGCTGCAGTACACCGTGAAGAAGCAATACGCCGTGAAGAAGAGCGCCGCGCCGCTGTGGGCGCTGCAGGCCGCTGTGGTGTTGGACCTGTTCGGCCTGCTAGGCGCCTACACCGCCGGCAGCTGCAGGGACTGGGAGACATCCGCGTGCGTCATCGCGCTCGTCGGCGCCGTGGTCGTCTTCATCACGATCTATGCGCTGCTGTCGTTCGAGGCCGTGCGAGGGAAGGTAAAGGAGCTCCCGGTGTGCAAGTACTTTTCTAACATGATGGAGAAACGGGTGTGGAAGCCCTTGGGAGTTAGCAATGGTGACGATGATCAGTCGGCCGCAATCGGTAGCAGCGTGTAATCAATTGATTCTTCTTGTTTATTACATTCCCTTGATTTGTTATTTCTTACTATTTGTCAGCATAACAATGCAGATGAACCAACAACTTTGTATGGTTCATGTTACATCTAATGTAGTCCTGCTAAATAGACAAACCAAAACAGAGCATGTATTTTTGCCAAATGAACTAGTTTCACAGGAAACTATGTGCTGAGAATTTTTAGCTCCACATGGAAGCTCGCATAGGTTATGATATGAATGAAATAGCACAGGATACAATCCTCACAGATATCAATGGGTGCATCCATGCTGGATGAACCCGATTGAACAACTGCACAGCTCTTTTCACCCTGCGGACAGAGCTGGGGCTGGAAGGCCATCCATCTCACTACTCACTAGTCAGTAGAACAATACTTAAGCAAAAACATGCAGAAGTTCAGAAAAACTCAAACACTGGAATGCAAGGGGGTGATGATGCTAGGATAGAAGTAATTGTCAAACCAAACAGGGCCCAGTAATCTCCCTCCTAATGCGACGGTGGCAGTCTGGCAGAACTAACTGGTCCAAGTGGCAAGAAATATGAAGCACTAATAATGCATAACAGGAGATAGATAGTGTATCACCCTTCACACACGCAGCCTGGAGATTATTTATGCCAGATGTTCGACCCGACATTTCTTTAGTTTTGTGGACTTTCTTTTTCATTTTTCACACTGAACATTTTCTAATAATTAACACCCACCTATATGAGTATGTTTACATTTTTAAAGCTGAAAGTTGCGACATATTTCTACATGAGAATGCTCTCCTGAATATGCACAGGGTGATTGTCCATGACAAATTTTAGATTAAAAAATATTTAATGTCAGTAACAGTTGTCAGTGACCCAATATTAGCATTTTGCAGATAATTTGCATTTAACAACTTTAGCAGTTGCCCAATTGTGTGCTCACTATTGTCAGACGAATCAACAGAAATTCATTGACTCTTCAAATCCATAACTCACAAGTCAAGAACCACATAACATATCTCTTACGTTCTATTTTTGTACAAATGAGTTCACAATAGATATCTTCACTTGCCTTCTTTACACTGTTCAAGAAGGACCAACACACTAAGCAGGCAGCAGCCCTGTACCTAGGGCTTCTAGATGACTTACTTATTTGTCCTGATCTCATCCATTTGTCATGCATTATGCTAGCTAGGCAAGGCCGAAACTAGGCTGCCTTTTAGAACATTTTATCTTTCAGGAAATTAGACAAAATCATGTACACTACTCACTTATCCTTAGACTTATTAGAACGGACCATGTACACTATTCTTACACTTGTACGGTAGTATCATAACTGATTTATGGGGAGTATCATACATGCCACTCCGACTTTGTGAAATTTTAAATCTGCCATCTAAGCTAGCATGTAGTTATGTATTTGCCATCAGAAACAAACATTAATGTTGCTTGATGGCACTTGCAATGGACAATGCTAGGAAAGGATAACAACCCATGTTTGATGATTACTCAATGGTGACGACTTGATTTGGTAAACACAAAAATTGCGACCAAAGCATTAGCCTACACAAGCCCTTATCTGCCCATGCTCACAAGCCCTTGGCTCCAACCAGGCTATGCCATCAAATAAGGGTATAGTAGTGTTTTGTGCCAATTAGAGTTTAACGTGGCATTGAACAAAACTTATATATTCTTCCAATGGCAAACACAATATGATGCAAACTCAAGTGACAAAAGTACACAAATTAGCAAACTGTGTATAAAATATATTCTCCAGTGAAGTATTGGGTCAATTGAACATGAAGCTTGAGACAAACCCACCTAAGTTTTCAGTCAATTGAACATGAAGCTTGAGATTGAAATGATAAAACAAATAAAAAGCATTGGTACCTAGATTAAGATTACCACATATCACAAACTAGTTATTAGAGATGTTCTGAAATTGCACAAATACAGCAAACAGAAAATGGATCTTCATAGCAACAGCTTAGTATCATTCGAAATAGATAGTCCTCAGATCACCAACTGAAATTTGAGTGCAACCCAACATCCTATGGTAACATAACTTAAATTGTACACTAGAGTCATCAGCAACAGCTTAGCATCCTCAGATCTGACGACGGATCTGGGCATAACGAAGTGGGGAGATGATTTTTCTGCCTCACCATAGGTACCCGGGTATCTTGATGCGGAGGAAGAGCATGGCCATGGCGTAGGCGATGACGATGGCGGCGACGCCGGCGCCGCCGAAGGAGACGCGCAGGCTGCGGGGCCTGGTGCGGTCGACGGCCAGGTCGAGGAGGATGACCCCGACGCCCCCGAGGAGGAACATGAAGCCGGAGGAGAGGCCCTCGATGATGTACTGGCCGTTGACGCGGCCGGGGAGGAAGACGACGGGGCGGACGGCGCCGGTGGCCGGGTCCTGGGAGCTGCCGATGCCGGGGGGCTCGACGATGACGTCGTAGACGAGGCCGGAGACGACGGCAAAGTAGGTGAGCAGGATGAGCGAGAAGACGACCATCGGGGACGGGAGCGCCAGGTTGGACGGCAGCTTCAGGCGGGTGCGCGGCGGCTGGAGGAAGGCGAAGGGGACCACGCGGAGCGCGTGGAAGAAGGGGTCCATGGAGTCGAACCCGGATCCGTGGCTCTGGGCGGCGGCCGCCGCCGCCGCCGCTGCCGCCGAGGCGCTCCCGCCGGCGTGCTCCGATCTGGGGGCCATGGAGACTTGGGGGATTTGGGTCCGGTGAGTGCGGGGATGGCCAGTGGGGGGATGAAGCCGGATCGCACATACCCCGTATTGTTTTTTTTAGGGACGGATCGCACATATCTTAAAGCAAAACACAATCTTAGAGCAGAGGTGACTAGCAAAGGAGAAAAGTGTTTTTTTTATGCTTATTATACATACGCACGTACACTCGCCCTTATAAGGGCAATGCCCAGCGCTGGACCGGTGCCGCAGCCTTCACGTAGGTTCAGATGGTCCATGGACCGCTTAGTATGCAGCTTGCAGAGAAAAGCGGATGCTTGCAGAGGAGACTCCCTCCTCCCTGACAGAAAAGCAAAGAAGAAGGAGATGCAAGAGAGAGCACTCGAAAAGAAAGAAAGATGAGCAGCACAGCATGCACTCTAGCTCGTAGGATTGGTTGTGATTCAGTAAAGCAAGAGAGAGAAATACAAGAAGAGGGAGAAGGTGGGTCCGTTGAGGTCAGGGTGTGCGTTTGGTTTCTTTGGTTTGATTCGGTTCGGTTTATATGGTTTTTATACTTTGATTTATATGATTTTATACATATTTACGGTGCGGTTTCAGTAATAATCAAATTAACCATAGTTGGCGCGAATTTTTGAGCAACACAATGTTTGGGCACATGACACAGACATGAAATTTATTCAATGTGACACGTACATGACAATACATGGCCTCGATGTCCTGTACCAAGAGCCTCAAAGTCAAAGGCCAAAGCCTACTCCATGGTGAAACTGCTCTTTTACTTCCTTTTTTATATCTATATATCTATATCTAATATTAAAGGATGAAAGCTTTCATAGTTCTTCATATGTCATCCCGTTTATATTCGTTAATTTTATTTTAACTATAAAGATTGATGGCTGAGATCTCTTCTATTTTTTCTTATCAAAAAGGTAAGCTTTCCGTTCCACTCTTTTAATTGATCACATCAGACCTAGCAATCAATTTGTTTTTTGGAATCCTAGCGATCGATCTCTTCCTGTCCTAGCGATCTATTTTCTCTCCTATCTGAAAAAGGTAGCGTCTCTGATTGAAGCCGGACTGGATCGATCTCTTTTTTTTGCCTAAAAAGAAAAGAACAACGATCTCTCCATCTCGTCAAGCTGTCCTTCGCTAATTGCTAGCGATGTTGGCCCAGGTAAACTCGTTAGGGGCAAGCCCAGTCATCCAGCCCACATGTTTGATTTTGACATATTGGGCAACCGTTCCAATCCTAAGAGACACTAAAAAATACAAAAATTCAATTTATACTTCTATATGGCAAGACGCGCACAACTGGCTATGAAATCAATCTTTTTTCCAAAAAAGAAGTAGAGCGTTCACACACGTACAGTTTTGGTGGGCTTTTCTTGGGCTAGCTTTGCACGTAACATGTGTCAATCGTGAGGATCTAATCTTGTGAACCAGGCTAGCACCACCTCTCGGCTTTTCTCTTTCTCTCGGCGGCTCTCTGTATAGCTGTATCATCGAGCTGGCGTGGATTATTTATAGCTGCAAGGGCACATCAACGACATGACGGACGACGATTATTTGCAAGGTAAACGAAGGCGCTCTATTTGTTTATTACTTTTTATTTATGAAGTGTGATTGCTCTTCGTACAATACATCTTCATATAACGCGGTGTCCATTGATTACATGTCTCATTATCTACGTAATGCAAGGTAAGGAGCGGCGTGCCATTTGTGTGTTGTTTTTTATGAAGTGTGATTGCCCTTCGTACAATACATCTTCACATGACACAATGTCCATTGAATACATGCCTCGTTACCTTAAGTTAATCTTGTATATGCGTCTGACTCTGTCTGACTCTCTCCTCAACTCTAACCCTAAGAGCAAGGCCGGCCTCGCACACTTCCTCTGTCCTCCGGCCACCTCTTCACTGCAACTTTGTGCCTCGGATTCGATGACAACAACGAGCGAAATGAGGATGACATCTACGGGGGCAACTAAGATGAGAGAGTGAAAGAGATAGATGGCAGTAAGGGGTAGAGCAGCCGTCAAATGCCATGTCTTCATCCTTTACCGCATCCCCATCCTCGTAGCCATCACCGAGTCATGTGCTAGAGGAGGTCGTGCGGGTTGAGATAAGCGAGAATTGAGTCGTCATCCTGTTGAGCCCATCTACAACATATATGTGGTTCATCATGTAGCCTCATGTCCACACTGGGAGCCGTGTCAACCAATTAGTGCCCTTAATGACGCAAAACTCTCATGGGCACCACCGGGCAGAAGCCCGCTTTGCTCGACCATCTAGCGCTTGTCATCAATGCTTAAGCTGTTGGACCCGGAGTCTCTGGTGTCACATGATGGATGGCGTGTTATGCTTTTACTCCCGTTGCAACGCACGGGTATGTTTCCTAGTTTATTATAACCAACATAAAGTAGCACACGTTTGTCCATGTGTAGTGTACTGTGTAGGCCTTGAAAGTTTGATCAGACTCACACGCACACAATTTCTAGCATCACAGCCCAATACTTGTTGATCCATCGGCCCATGTAAGTAGAAGTACAACACAGCAACGGCGAGAGGCGCTGGCGCCGTGGCGCGCAGGCAATTCATGCACTAGTTTAGTACCACCTCGGGTAGCTAAAAGAAATAAAGGAAGGTGAGTAGTATAAGGCTAGCAGGTGTCCGTTCATTGTGCTCAATCCCACAAGTGTGCAGCGCACTGTGTAGGAGTTTCTTCTCTGTACTCTCCAGTACGAGAGAAATTATATTTTTTTTATTTCTTTGGCTTAACCATATGGTTTTTGGTTATTAACCGAAAAAACCAAATTGAATATGGTTTGCTATTTTGCAAACTGAAACCATAACCAGAACTTGAAAAAACTGAAATTTTGGTTTGGTTTGGTTTTTTTGGTTCATTTTATGGTTTTCGGTTTGGTTTTGCACAGGGTGACGTTGAGGCTATCATGGCATTGGGTACTAGAGTTTGAGACGGTGACACAATTGTGAAGGAGCATGGTAAGAGAAAGGAGGAGGAAAAGAACTGGTGCTATTTCAAATATGAGTACTTACCGGACTTTTGTTTCACGTGTGGAATTATGGGTCATACTGACCGAGAATGCAAGAAGAAGTTGAAGAAGGGGGAGGAGGCACAGTATGGACGTTGGATGCGGTATGTACCAGATGGCAATACTAACCTAGGTGAGAGAAGAAGGGGAGGAGGAGAGTTTGGGGGTGGTTTCACAAGGAGGTACGGTGGGTCAAGCAATGGGAGCAAATCTGGGAGTGATGGACCGTCATGGAGGAGGGACAGGCAACTGTCTATAGGTGGAAAGGAGAAGGGTAAAGTTGATACTGAAGGTGAAGTTACTAGCCCTCTAAAACTGAAGCAGGCAATGGAGGATGAGAAAGATAGGGAAGCGGAGGGGGGAGCAAAAAAAGCCCTATTCACTGGGGGTGAGAAGGCAGAGACCCTGTCACAGAAGCAGGATGGAGTCAAGGAGGGTGTGGAACCGGAGGTGGCAGCCCCGGTTGTTATAGTACCGCAGGGGAAGGGAGTAAAGGAGGGTGTTGAGCAAGGGGGGGAGGGAAGGAAGTGGTAGCCGGAGGTGGGGGTGTAGAGCATAACCCTACGGAGAAGGAGAGGGCGAAGGGGAAGGGAGGGAAATTCAAGAGGATCCCTAGAGATGAAAGAAATAAGGGGCTGCAAGGAGTAAGCTTGGAGAAGAAGAGAGGGGTCGATGCTATGGAAGTGGAGGACGGTGGAAACCCAAAAAAGAGCCGTGGTGCTGGAGTACAGGGTGTGGGGAAGACATGGCAGGAAAACGATGATGTGGGGCTGTCGGAACAGCCCTGCGCGAACCAATGAGGCTTATCTGCTGGAATTGCCGGGGGTTGGGGAACGGCCTGACAATTCAGGGGCTTCTAGAACTCCAGAAGAGGGAGGACCCCGACATTCTTTTCTTGTCCGAAACAAGGATGGAGCAACGTAGGCTAGAATGGCTAAGATGGAAGATGAATATGACGTGCATGGTAGCGAAGGTTAGCGAGGGACAAGGAGGAGGTTTGGCTTTGTTCTGGAAGAAGGAAGTGGACCCGCGGGTGGTAGGTTTCATGTCAAAATATCACATTGACGCTGAGATTACAGAAGAGGATGGTTTTAAGTGGAGGTTTACGGGGATATATGGGGATCCGAAGTTGGAAGAGAAAGGAAGAACCTGGGAGCTGTTGAGAACTTTAAGGAACCAAAATAATAAACCTTGGTTGTGTGGGGGAGATTTTAATGAGGTTTTACACGCCTGGGAGAAAGAGGGGGTGTGCCGAGGAGCCAAAGATGTATGGATAACTTTAAAGAGGCACTAGAATATTGTGAGCTAGGTGATTTGGGGTTTGCTGGTGATGCATTTACGTGGAGGAATAATAGTCACACAGCATGGAAGTACATTAAGGAAAGGTTAGATCATGTTGTTGCCACACAAGACTGGTGCATCCGGTTCCCTGCTTATCGGGTCGTCAATGGTGACCCACGCCATTCGGACCACCGACCTATCATCATTGATACTGCAGGTGCAGCAGCTGTTAGAAGGGATGCTAACCATACTCATAACCCACGTTTTGAGGCGGGGTGGTTGGAAGAGGAAGGATGCAAGGAGCTGGTGAAGATGGCGTGGGAGAAGGAGACGGAAGTCGAAGGGAAGAAGGTAGCAGGGGTAGTTAAAGGAGTTATGAGGGGTTGGTTGAATGGAGTAAAAATGTCTTGGGGGACTTGGAGAAACGCATACACCGGCTCAAGAAGGATCTAGAAAAGGAGAGAAGAAAAGATATTAGTCCAGAGCAAGTGAGGCGTGAGCAGATGCTGCGTTTTAAGTTAAGCCGACTGGAGGAGAAGTTGGAAACATATTGGAAGCAGAGGGCTCATGTGAACTGGATGAAGGGAGGCGACCGCAACACAAAATTCTTCCATGCAGCTGCGTCTGAAAGGAGAAGGAGGAATAGAATTAGGAGACTTAAAAGGGAGGATGGGAGAGTAGTGGATAAGGAGGAGGAGATGAAGGAAGTGGTTACTAATTAATTTATGAATTTGTTTACTTCCCATGCAGGAGCCCAGCAGGAGGAATTGTTGGCTTGTGTTCATCCTAGAGTCACACCAGCCATGAATGAGCTACTAATGAAAGAGTACACTCGTGAGGAAGTGTTTGAGGCTCTACAAAGCATTGGTGACCTCAAGGCCCCCGGACCAGACGGGATGCCATCCATCTTTTACAAGAAATGTTGTGATGTTGTGGAGACAAAATAGTGGAATAAGTCCTTGCTGTCTTGCATGGAGGACCAATGCCGGAGGGATGGAACGAGACCTGTTGTGTTAATCCCCAAGACAAAGAATTCGGAGAGTATGAAAGATCTTTGCCCAATCAGCTTGTGCAATGTGGTGTACAAATTAATCTCAAAAGTTCTTGCAAACCGCCTCAAACAGATTCTACCAGATGTGATCTCGCCTAGTCAGAGTGCCTTTGTTCTGGGACATTTGGTCATGGAAAACATCCTCTTAGCCTATGAATGCACACACTATATATAGAATGTAAAAAAAGGGAAGGAGGGTTATGCGGCTGTCAAGCTTGACATGAGTAAGACCTATGACCAAGTGGAATGGCACTTTTTAGAGAAAATGATGAGGAAAATGGGGTTTAACGAGCAATGGATTGGCAGGATAATGTTGTGTGTGACCTCGGTCTCCTACAAAGTTAAGGTTAATGGAG
This sequence comes from Triticum urartu, assembly GCF_003073215.2. Taxonomy (NCBI): domain Eukaryota; kingdom Viridiplantae; phylum Streptophyta; class Magnoliopsida; order Poales; family Poaceae; genus Triticum; species Triticum urartu. The sequence continues at coordinate 58,436,027 of NC_053028.1, forward strand.
ACTGTACTGACACGATAGTACCGCAACGCGGTTTCAGAAAAGGAGATCCGCTTTCTCCGTATCTGTTCCTCATTTGCGCGGAGGGATTCTCTGCATTACTCAACGCGGCAGAGGTGGACGGTTCTTTGAGAGGGGTTCGTATTTGCAATGATGCACCGAGCTTCAACCATCTATTATTTGCGGACGACTAACTAGTGCTCATTAAAGCTTCAAGTGAGAGTGCTACATCTCTGCAAAATGTTCTACAACTTTATGAGGTTTGCTCGGGGCAGGTTGCGAACTATGATAAATCCTCGGTTATGTTCAGCAAGAATACTAGACAAAGTCAGAAAAGAGAGGTCCTAGACAGATTGAATATCCGGGCTGAAGCCAAGTCCGAGCGATATTTGGGTCTCCCTGTATATGTGGCCCAAGCTCGGAAACAAGTTTTTGAATATTTGAAAGGCAGAATCTAGCAAAAGATACAAGGATGGCAGGAGAGGTTATTGTCTAAGATGGGGAAAGGTGTCTTGATTAAAGCTTGTGCACAAGCGACACCGACCTTTGCAATGTCTTGCTTTGACCTGACTAAAACTCTTTGTGAGGAGATTGGATCCATGATATGCCGTTTCTGGTGGACAAAGCAAGAAAAGACCACTACCATGCATTGTCTTAGCTGGGAACTTCTGACAAAGCCAAAGAAGGATGGGGGAATGTGGTTTTGTGATATTTATGGCTTCAATCCAGCTATGCTGGCACGCCAAGCTTGGCGGATGCTCACAGCCCTGGAATCACTTTGTGCCAGAGTTCTGAAAGCGAGATACTTACCTAACACTACTATCCTTGAGGCAACGACACATCCGGGGATCTCATACACTTGGAGAAGCATTCTTAAGGGGGTGGCGCTGCTCAGGGACGGCTTGATCTATCGAGTGGGGGATGGCAGCTCAATAAACATCTGGGCAGATCCATGGCCGAATCGGGAAGGGCAAAGGACACCAAAAAACCCTCGGGGAAACTATCTCCTAACCAAAGTGAGCGAGCTAGTTGATTCAGACACACATACTTGGGATGAGGTCCTGGTAAGAGACATTTTCCACGAGGAAGAAGCCACAATTATATTAGCAACCCCACTCCGGGAGGATTTTGAGGACTTCTACGCATGGTTCCATGACAGCAAGGGCCAGTTCTCGGTAAAGTCAGCTATAAGTTGTATGTGCAAGTGCGTGACTTAGAAGGACCGACGGCTTCTGAGCCTAGCCACTATGGATGGGAATGGAAAGAGATTTGGTCTTTGCCTTGCCAACCAAAAATTCAACACTTCCTATGGAGGTTTGCACATAACAGTCTCCCGTTGAAGTGCAGTATCAAACGGCGAGGAGTCGAATGTGAGACCTTATGCGTTTGCTGCAAGAGGCTTGATGGAGACGGGGCACATTTTTTGCACTGTAAATAGGTCAGGAAGGTGTGGCGAGCGCTACAGCTAGAAAACCTAAGGAACCGACTGTGTGCCTGTAGGGGTGCCATGGAAGTGATGCATGAAATGCTTCAGCTACCCGAGGATAAAAAAACTACTTGTTGCATGCCTGCTGTGGAGGTGGTGGACCTAGCACAACAAAGTTAATGTAGGCGACAAGCATGTCCCCCTAGACAGCCTACCCACCGAGATCAGCTATTGGGCCTCCGACTCGCTGCATTTGTGCCGACAGCCTCGTAGCACATATGGAGAACAGTCTGCGCAGGTGTGGGTGAGGCCCGAGGAGGATATTCTAAAAATTAATTGCGATGACGCCTACTCTGCGAGACTCGGCACCGAGGGCTGGGGCTTTGCAGTCCGAGACCAAACGGGGGACGTGAGGGGCTCTGGAGCAGGCCATCTGAAACATGTGGCATCAGCACTACAAGCCGAAGTGGAAGCATGCGCTACGGCCCTTGAGGCGGCGTCCGCTTGGGGAATGACGCGTGTCCAGGTCGAGTTAGACAACAAAGAGCTGGTGAAGGCACTGACTAGCAGGGAAACGGACTTGGCGGCCGAAGGAATCCTCTTCAGAGACATACGTGAGTTTGCCCGGCTGAACTTTAGCCAGATTTCTTTCTCCTTTGCCCCAAGGGGTTGTAATGTCTTAGCTCATGCTGTTGCCGCCTTTGGAGCAAAGCGCCTAGTAGCTCGGGAGTTATGGCCTGAAGGCCTCCCAGATGATGTAAGTGTTCGACGGGCCAGCAACCTAGCTGGAACTGGTTAATGTATGGAATCACAGTGTTCCATTTCAAAAAAAAAGAGTTTGGGACGGTGGTTCTACGTGTAATTGTTGGGGCAGCACCTTGCTGCTGCCTCCATTGTACATGCCCTAAACGCACGCACACCCTACTCCTATGAGCACATCACTGCGGCGATCGTCTTCACCAACATCTCCATCACCGTCCTCCCTCTCTATTCAGTGGTCCACTCTCCCGCGGGCCGCAACCCACTGCAATCCCCTACTTGAACATGGTGTTTGATGCTATGAATCCTATATACTTAAGAAGTTCACCCCACTACTTGAATTATCTCAACATGCAGCATAGACACATCAGCATCCAATCACATACTGCCACGTCACCCCTCATGCAGTCCCAAGGCCTCCTCCAGTCTGACCAAATATGTTCGCTGAAAGAAAAAAATCCTATTCCCTACTGCCCGCCCTGGTCAGACCCGAAGCCCCCTCGTGATGTTCCACTGCGGCTCCTCCTCCTGCCGCCGGCCTCCCTCGCCAATGGTCGGAGCCACTTCCTCATCCCGCTCCTCGGCTCCGGATCCTCCTCGCGGCGGCGATGGCGGCACCAAACGCGGCCATCCCAATTGCACGCCCCGGTTCCCGCGGGATCTAGCAGGATGACTCTGTGGATGCGACCACCGATCACCCCAATACGTGCGGACGACATCGGGAAGGAGCAGGCCGCCGATCTACCACCGCCCCTCCCCCCGCCTCCTCACTCCTCCATGTCCTGAAGCAGGCATCCCCGAGCAGCGCCTCCCCTCTGGTCCCTCTTCACGCCGCCGGCCTCGGATCGGACGAGGCCGTCCCCGCCGCGGCAGGCCTCGGTTCCAGTGGGATTAGCTCGAACCTATCAATGCTTGCAAGGTGGTGAGCATGTCTCCTTACTGTGATTCGGTTGGTCTGTTCTTCATCTGATGCCAATTATTTTTGGCTCCGAGTTGCTTCGCACCTTACCTTCAATCATTGGGTCAACGCATCAGCAGTTCAAGGTAATATCATCCTGTTTTTCTTAGTTTTTCCTTTGCTCACACCAACCTAGACAGCCCACTACTTCAAATCATGTGCAGCCCAATGCTCAAAATGGCCCATACTAAAAGTAAGAAAAAACCGTTCTCCTCCAGGTAATTGATGATTGACGCTCCACTTCCTCTCCCCACGATCTCCACAAGAAACTGAAGAATTCCCCTTTAAAGTCTGCCCCACCTCAGCTCCTTTTCCCATCATCTTCCGGCATGGGTGGACGTCTGCCATAGGGTGTTCATACTGCTTCCGCTGGTGACATACTCTATCCCCTCTCCTTGCTATTCCCTCATGACATATTGTTGATTCAGTCACAAATCCGGACTTTATAGGTGCTGATCACTTCAATTCCCAGTCAGTCATCTTCGTTGCCCACGCACATCGGTTCCTACTGGTATACAATGTTCCCATCCAGTGCTACTTTTGAATTTTTGTGTCTTTGGTTAATGTATGTAGACTGCTTGATTGAATGCATAACTATTTGACTTGATTCAATACATAGCCTTGCATTTTAATTCCTTGCCTATTATAGATTCTGGTTTGCTTCATCCAAATCTGAATTGTATCCCTCTGATCAAGCTTACGTTACATCTATTATGTCAATTAAAATCAGGGTCGAAGCAAAAAGAAGAATTGATTTTAGCGAGGTTGATGCCGACAAATCTAACAGATATGACAACACTCACAAACTCTTAGTGCACCATGGTTCTCCAATTACTAGATAAGGTACACATATACAAACTTCTTGGTAGCAGTTAGGAGTAAGTATCAACAACAACCAAAGTACACCGTAATATAAATCACCTAAATCATTTGGCAGTACCTCAAGCATCATATTTCCTCAACTGGTGTTAGGCTTCAGTTAACTAGCATTTTCATGTCACACTAATGTTTTTTTTTCAGTGTGGAAGATTTCCAAGCTTTTAACAAGTAAATCTTAATTTCACAAAATCAGTACCGAGTCGCGATTATTTGCAGTCTCTTTACAAAATCATTACTGGTCATGCAAGTGAATGCTAACTTATACATTCTATGTGTTGTTCGATATTGGGAATATGATATATTCAGGATAACATCTCATCCATGCTATGTTCGGCCAAATGCCAACTTATTTGAAGTGCAGGGAGGTTCTTGGGTTACATTTATATTCTCTTGCCCTGTTTATTTTCTAATGTGATTCTTGCTTTTATTACTTCCAATATCTGATATAACAAATGGAACCAATTTTCTGAATGTTAGCTTAGAGGAACTGGAAAAAAAGTATCATGAAAAAGCACAAGCAAGAGTATGTACTGTTTCTCACACCCTATATACAAATTTAGCCAACAATATGAGTTTCTTCCTACATATATTTACTGCTCCAACAAATCTCCATCAATAGCAATGCAGACAATTAAACTGTCGCAAGCAACTATGCACAGCCAGAGTAAAACAACATTTGGACGATATACGTACTGTTCATTAACTATATAAACTTCCATTCTCTGATTTAAAACTCCAGTATTTTCTTGCGTTATTTACTTTTTTTTCAGTGCTGTATTTTCCAATACACCCAGGACAACTTGCACTCTGCTACAAATGGTGAATAAAGCCCATCGCGTACAACCAGAAATAACACAGTGCTTCTGTTCATACCACTTTGCTCAGCTTCTGTTAAACCAAGGAACATTTAAACTTTTGTGTTCAATGGAAAGCTGTATCTATTAAATCAAGTACCAACTCATGAATGGATCCAGTTTATGTTCTTTGGTGCACTTACGATCTCAATAGAAACCTACAGTGTGTATTAAAATAAATTCATGAATGGATCAGTTCATATTCTTTGTTGCAATTAGGATCTCGATGGAAACCTACACTCTTTATTAGGATACATTAGTTGCTAACTTGATTTTGCATTAACCATTTCTTAAACATCGTTCGGTTAGACATTCTTTCCCCTGTAAGACACCTATATAAGACCACCCGATAACATTGTAGTCGCTACAACTTCATCTCTGGGATCAGATTTTTTTTACTACAGGCACAACCATGGACAACCAACAAGAAGGCTACAGGTAGGGCTACCTCATATACAATGTTGTTTTCTACATCCCTTTGTCTGCTGCAAATAACAATACACATGAATCTTTCTCCAGGATACAATATGATGGACCAAATAATGTTCTGCCCCAGTCAACAACTCATCCATCAAGGGAGGCTCACAAGAAGTACATGGAAGCAATTGCAAAGATGAAAACTACTACGAAACCACCAATATGTATCACTTTCAGAGAAACCATTGCATGTGAAGACAAGACAAAACTATCTGAGGATCATCCATTCAAGTCCAGCAAATACATCTTCGAGTACATTAAGAAAGGAATGCCACATGTCCAAATAGTTCTCGACGAAGAACACCCCAACTACAAAGAAAATTAAGCATGTATTATGTTCTTTTTATGATCAATAAATAATTATGAATATACATATGTATTTTGCAATTTTCAATAAGTATTTATGATAATGCATATGTATTTCCCAATTTTCAATTATCATATTATTGATCCAAACATTCTAACATATTATTTTTGTTTTCAATTATCATATTGTCCATCCAAACATTCGTCTTCTATAGAACCAAATACCATCCAGATGTATTGCATCCAATTCCTGCCGCAACACGCGGGGTATTATCTAGTTATTATTTAATGATTTGCATCGTCGCTATTGTGTCTGATTAGATTATTTTTTGTCAGATGAGTTAATTATTGAATTGTTGTGATTGGTTTGAGTTGCATGATTATTATGATGCTGATATTTGGTTCCCATCATATGAGCATGCCCGTGGATCACACCTTAGGGTTAGTTGTATGTTGATAGGACTACACATAGGCAACCGGAGTGATGGATATTACTGAGGCTGAGTGTAGAAATCAATGTATATGAGATTGAAGGGGGACCGGTTTATCTTAATGCTATGGTTTGTTTTGCCTTAGTGAACTTGTTAATATTTGCAGATGCTTGCTAGTATAGTTCCAATCATAAGTACGTATAATTTTGACACGTCTCCAACGTATCTATAATTTTTGATTGCTCCATGCTATTATATTATCTATTTTGGATGTTAATGGGCTTATTTTTACACTTTTATATTATTTTTGGGACTAACCTATTAACAGGAGGCCCAACCCAAATTGCTGTTTTTTTGCCTATTTCAGTGTTTCGTAGAAAAGGAATATCAAACGGAGTCCAAACGGAATGAAACCTTCGGGAACGTGATTTTCTCAACGAACGTGATCCAGGAGACTTGGAGTGGACGTCAAGCAATCAACTTTTCGGCCACGAGGCAGGGGGCGCGCCTACCCCCCTGGGCGTACCCTCCACCCTCGTGGGCCCCTCGTTGCTCCACCGACCTACTTCTTCCTCCTATATATATATCCACATACCTGATACGTCTCCAACGTATCTATAATTTTTGATTGCTCCATGCTATATTATCTACTGTTTTGGACTATATTGGGCTTTATTTTCCACTTTTATATTATTTTTGGGACTAACCTATTAACCGGAGGCCCAGCCCAGAATTACTGTTTTTTTGCCTATTTCAGTGTTTCGGAGAAACAGAATATCAAACGGAGTCCAAACAGCATAAAATCTTCGGGAACGTGATTTTCTCACCGAACGTGATCCATGAGACTTGGACCCTACTCCAGGGGATCAAAGAGGAGGTCACGAGGGTGGGGGGCGCGCCCCCTGCCTCGTGGGCCCCTCGGTGCTCCACCGACGTACTTCTTCCTCCTATATATACACACGTACCCCCAAATGATCAGAAGAGGAGCCAAAAACCTAATTCCACCGCCGCAACTTTTTGTATCCACGAGATCCCATCTTGGGGCCTGTTCCGGAGCTCCACCGGAAGAGGGCCGTCATCACGGAGGGCTTCTACATCATCCTAGCCTCTCCGATGAAGTGTGAGTAGTTTACCTCAGACCTTCGGGTCCATAGTTAGTAGTAGATGGCTTCTTCTCTCTCTCTTTGAATCTCAATACAAAGTTCTCCCCCTCTCTTGTGGAGATCTATTCGATGTAATCTTCTTTTTGCGGTGTGTTTGTTGAGACTGATAAATTGTGGGTTTATGATCAAGTCTATCTATGAATAATATTTGAATCTTCTCTGAATTCTTTCATGTATGATTGGTTATCTTTGCAAGTCTCTTCGAATTATCCGTTTGGTTTGGCCAACTAGATTGGTAGTTCTTGCCATGGGAGAAGTGCTTAGCTTTGGGTTCGATCTTGCGGTGTCCTTACCCAGTGACAGAAGGGGCAGCAAGGCACGTATTGTATCGTTGCTATCGAGGATAACAAGATGGGGTTTATTTCATATTGCATGAATTTATCTCTCTACATCATGTCATCTTGCTTAAGGCGTTACTCTGTTTTTAACTTAATACTCTAGATGCATGCTGGATAGCGGTCGATGAGTGGAGTAATAGTAGTAGATGCAGAATCGTTTTGATCTACTTGTCACGGACGTGATGCCTATATACATGATCATGCCTAGATATTCTCATAAGTATGCTCAATTCTGTCAATTGCTCAACAGTAATCTGTTCACCCACCGTAGAATACTTATGCTCTTGAGAGAAGCCACTAGTGAAACCTATGGCCACCGGGTCTATTCTCATCATATCAATCTCCATTACTTTAATCTTGCTTTGCTTTTTTACTTTGCTTTTACTTTTTACTTTGCATCTTTATACCAAAAATATTATATCTATCCGATCTCACTCTCGTAAGTAACCGTGAAGGGATTGACAACCCCTAATCGCGTTGGTTGCGAGTAGCTATCGCTTTGTGCAGGTACGAGGGACTTGAGCATGGTCTCCTACCGGATTGATACCTTGGTTCTCAAAAACTGAGGGAAATACTTACGCTACTCTGCTGCATCATCGCTTCCTCTTCGGGGAAAACCAACGCAAGCTCAAGACGTGGCAAGAAGGATTTCTGGCGCCGTTGCCGGGGAGTCTACCCAAAAAGTCAACATACCAAGTACCCATCACAATCCCTATCTCTCGCATTACATTATTTTCCATTTGCCTCTCGTTTTCCTCTCCCCCCAATTCACCCTTGCCGTTTTATTCGCTCTCTCTCTCTATCCTCCCTCTCTATTTGCCCTTTTGCCCGTTTGCTTTTTGCTTGTGTGCTAGTTTGCTTGCTTGTCGTTATGTATGAAATTGGGGAAGTTATCACCAATATGGGCGATAACAATATCATGGAAAATTCTGATGCTCCTGCTGAAGAACCCCCTACCTACCATACAAAAAGATTTCGAATCAGTAGTGGTAATATTATTGGAAAAGGAGTTATTCAAGATTTCTTTACTTGTGTCGGTGCTTTGCCCTCTATGGGCGGTTCTATTCTCCATAGAACTAGTAGTCTTGCGGATGCTATTGCCATGCTTATCGTTGAACTTGAAAGGCGATTTATGCATATGCACTCATCTATACAAAGAGTTTTCCTAGAATTTTCTAATATCGAGCATTCCTCTGTTAAGCGTGCCACTACTATATTTCTGGCTCATGAATTCAGATTTATAATAAAAGAAGCCAAAGAAATCTTTGCGCACTATAGGGTGGACGCTGGTCTTCCTCCCATAGAATCTATCATCTTCGATCAAGAAGAAATTATGCGCTTTCAATCTCCTGACTATGTTGCTTTTAATGAAAACCTCAGAAAAAAGGTGCCAACCAATATTTTAATTGATAGAATCTCTGAACTTAATGATGATTTGGCTATTCGAAATAATGAGCTAGGATACTCTCTTGAGTCTAGGCTCACAAAGTTCTGTCAAAAGAATGCTTATAATGATGAATTGGTTGTGCATTACGAAGGACCAAAGGAGGAACCTATACCTCCCAAGGTTGATCTTGGGGAATTTTATCCCGTTAAATTTAGTCCTTTTGATTACTTTTGCTTGCCTCAAAGAAAGCTTGCTGCCGAACGTAGAGAATATGAAATGAGCTTCACCGATCTATCTTATTACTACGGCACAACTTAGATCTATCCTCGCTTTTATGCCTAGCTAGGGGCGTTAAACGATAGCGCTTGTTGGGAGGCAACCCCATTTTATTTTTATTTCTTGTTTTTTGCTCCTGCTTAGTAATAAATAAATTATTTATCCTCTGTTTTGGTTGTGTTTTTTTATGTTTAATTAGTGTTTGTGCCAAGTAGAACCGTTGGGAAGACTTGGGGAAAGTCTTGTTGAACTTGCTGTAAAAAACAGAAACTTTAGCGCTCACGAGAACTGCTGTCATTTTTATTTGAAGAGTGCTATTTAGTTAATTATTTTTGCAAATGATCAATAGATAAATTCCTCACGTCCATCAATTTATTTTAGAATTTTTGGGGTTCCAGATCTTGCGCTAGCTACAGATTACTACAGACTGTTCTGTTTTGACAGATTCTGTTTTTCGTGTGTTGTTTGCTTATTTTGATGAATCTATGGCTAGTAAAATAGTTTATAATCCATAGAGAAGTTGGAATACAGTAGGTTTAAAACCAATATAAATAAAGAATGAGTTCATTACAGTACCTTGAAGTGGTATTTTGTTTTCTTTCGCTAACGGAGCTCACGAGTTTTCTATTTTGAGTTTTGTGTTGTGAAGTTCTCAAGTTTTGGGTGAAATCTTTTGATGGATTATGGAACAAGGAGTGGCAAGAGCCTAAGCTTGGGGATGCCCATGACACCCCCAAGATAATCCAAGGACACCAAAAATTCAAAGCTTGGGGATGCCCCGGAAGGCATCCCCTCTTTCGTCCACTTCCATCGGTAATTTACTTGGAGCTATATTTTTATTCACCAACATGATATGTGTTTTGCTTGGAGCGTCTTGTATTATTTGTGTCTTTGTGTCTTAGTATGCCACAATCATCCTGCTGTACACACCTTTTGAGAGAGCCATACATGAATTAAAATTTGATAGAATACTCTATGTGCTTCACTTATATCTTTTGAGCTAAGATAATTTTGCTCTATGTGCTTCACTTATATTTTGAGCTAAGTAAGTTTTGCTCTATGTGCTTCACTTATATCTTATCATAATTTTGCTGTGTTCACTTATATTTTGAGTGTTATAATTTTGCTCTATGTGCTTCACTTAGATCTTTTAGAGCACGGTGGTGGATTTGTTTTAAAGAAACTATTGATCTCTCATGCTTCACTTAAATTATTTTGAGAGTCTCTTAATAGCATGGTAATTTGCTTAATAATAATATGCTTGGTATTCAAGATTTGTGAAACTTTCTTTTGAGTGTGTTGAATACTAAGAAAAGATTGAAGCATGATAATTGTTTTGAGATATGGAGGTGATAATATTAAAGTCATGCTAGTTGAGTAGTTGTGAATTTAAAGAATACTTGTGTTAAAGTTTGTGATTCCCGTAGCATGCACGTATGGTGAACCGTTATGTGAATGAAGTCGGAGCATGATTTATTTATTGATTGTCTTCCTTATGAGTGGCGGTCGGGGACGAGCGATGGTCTTTTCCTACCAATCTATCCCCCTAGGAGCATGCGCGTAATACTTTGCTTTGATAACTTCTAGATTTTTGCAATAAGTATATGAGTTCTTTATGACTAATGTTGAGTCCATGAATTATACGCACTCTCACCCTTCCACCTTTGCTAGCCTCTCTAAATACCGCGCACCTTTCACCGGTATCATACACCTACCATATACCTTCCTCAAAACAGCCACCATACCTACCTATTATGGCATTTGCATAGCCATTCCGAGATATATTGCCATGCAACTTTCCACCATCTAGTTCATGCCATATTGCTTAGCATGATCATGTAGTTGACATAGTATTTGTGCAAAGCCACCGTCATAATTTCTTCATACTTGTCACTCTTGATTCATTGCATATCCCGGTACACCGCCGGAGGCATCCATATAGAGTCATACTTTGTTTTAGTATCGAGTTGTAATCATTGAGTTGTAAATAAATAGAAGTGTGATGATCATCATTCAATAGAGCATTGTCCCAATAAAAAAAGGCCAAAGAAAAAAAGGCCCAAAAAAAGGGGCAATGCTACTATCCTTTTTTCCACACTTGTGCTTCAAAGTAGCACCATGATATAGCGAGTCTCATATATTGTGCTTCAAAGTAGCACCATTGTTCTTCATATAGAGAGTCTCATATGTTGTCACTTTCATATACTAGTGGGAAATTTTCATTATAGAACTTGGCTTGTATATTCCAATGATGGGCTTCCTAAAAATTGTCCTAGGTCTTCATGAGCAAGCAAGTTGGATGGACACCCACTTAGTTTCTTTTGTTGAGCTTTCATACATTTATAGCTCTAGTGCATCCGTTGCATGGCAATCCCTACTCACTCACATTGATATCTATTGATGGGCATCTCCATAGCCCGTTGATACGCCTAGTTGATGTGAGACTATCTTCCCCTCCTTTTTGTCTTCTCCACAACCACCCTTCTATTCCACCTATAGTGCTATATCCATGGCTCACTCTCATGTATTGCGTGAAGATTGAAAAAGTTCTGAAAAAGTTAGAGTATGAAACAATTGCTTGGCTTGTCATCGGGGTTGTGCATGATTTAAATACTTTGTGTGGTGAAGATGGAGTATAGCCAGACTATATGATTTTGTAGGGATAACTTTCTTTGGCCATGTTATTTTGAGAAGACATAATTGCTTTGTTAGTATGCTTGAAGTATTATTATTTTTATGTCAATATAAACCTTTGTCTTGAATCTTTCTAATCTGAATATTCATACCACAATTAAGAAGATTTGCATTGAAATTATGCCAAGTAGCACTCCGCATCAAAAATTCTCTTTTTATCATTTACCTACTCGAGGACGAGCAGGAATTAAGCTTGGGGATGCCTGATATGTCTCCAACGTATCTATAATTTTTTATTGCTCCATGCTATATTATCTACTGTTTTGGACTATATTGGGCTTTATTTTCCACTTTTATATTATTTTTGGGACTAACCTATTAACCGGAGGCCCAGCCCAGAATTGCTATTTTTTTTGCCTATTTCAGTGTTTCGAAGAAACGAAATATCAAACGGAGTCCAAACGGAATAAAATCTTCGGGAACATGATTTTCTCACCGAACGTGATCCAGGAGACTTGGACCCTGCTCCAAGGAACAAAAGAGGCGGTCACGAGGGTGGGGGCGCGCCCCCTGCCTCGTGGGCCCCTTGTTGCTCCTCCGGCGTACTTCTTCCTCCTATATATACACACGTACCCCCAAATGATCAGAACAGGAGCCAAAAACCTAATTCCACCGCCGCAACCTTCTGTATCCAAGAGATCCCATCTTGGGGCCTTTTCCGGAGCTTCGCCGGAGGGGGCATTGATCACGGAGGGCTTCTACATCATCATAGCCTCTCCGATGAAGTGTGAGTAGTTTACCTCAGACCTTTGGGTCCATTGTTAGTAGCTAGATGGCTTCTTCTCTCTCTTTGAATCTCAATACAAAGTTCTCCCCCTCTCTTGTGGAGATCTATTCGATGTAATCTTCTTTTTGCGGTGTGTTTGTTGAGACCGATGAATTGTGGGTTTATGATCAAGTCTATCTATGAATAATATTTGAATCTTCTCTGAATTCTTTTATGTATGATTGGTTATCTTTGCAAGTCTCTTCGAATTATCTGTTTGGTTTGGCCAACTAGATTGGTAGTTCTTGCCATGGGAGAAGTGCTTAGCTTTGGGTTCGATCTTGCGGTGTCCTTACCTAGTGACAGAAGGGGCAGCAAGGCACATATTGTATCGTTGCCATCGAGGATAACAAGATGGGGTTTATTTCATATTGCATGAATTTATCTCTCTACATCATGTCATCTTGCTTAAGGCGTTACTCTGTTTTTAACTTAATACTCTAGATGCATGCTGGATAGCGGTCGATGAGTGGAGTAATAGTAGTAGATGCAGAATCGTTTCGATCTACTTGTCACGGACGTGATGCCTATATACATGATCATGCCTAGATATTCACTATGCTCAGTTCTGTCAATTGCTCAACAGTAATTTGTTCACCCACCGTAGAGTACTTATGCTCTTGAGAGAAGCCACTAGTGAAACCTATGGCCCCCGGGTCTATTCTCGTCATATCAATCTCCATTACTTTAATCTTGCTTTGCTTTTTTTACTTTACTTTTACTTTTTACTTTGCATCTTTATACCAAAAATACCAAAAATATTATATCTATCAGATCTCACTCTCGTAAGTGACCGTGAAGGGATTGATAACCCCTAATCGTGTTGGTTGCGAGTAGCTATCGCTTTGTGCAGGTACAAGGGAATTGAGCGTGGTCTCCTACTGGATTGATACCTTGGTTCTCAAAAACTGAGGGAAATACTTACGCTACTCTGTTGCATCATCCCTTCCTCTTCGTGGAAAACCAACGCAAGCTCAAGAAGTAGCAATACCCTGCAAACATCCAGGATCACCAGAAACCCTATTTCCACCGCCGCAACCTTCTGTACCCAAGAGATCCCATCTTGGGTCCTTTTCCGGAGCTCCGCCGGAGGGGGCATTGATCACGGAGGGCCTCTACACCAACTCCATGGCCCCTCCGATGATGTGTGAGTAGTTTACTTCAGACCTTCGGGTCCATAGCTAGTAGCTAGATGCCTTTTTCTCTCTCTTTGGATCTCAATACAAAGTTCTCCTCGGTTCTCTTGGAGATCTATTCGATGTAATCTTCTTTTGCAGTGCGTTTGTCGAGATCCGATGAATTGTGGGTTTATGATCCAGATTATCTACGAACAATATTTGAATCTTCTCTGAATTCTTTTATGTATGATTGGTTATCTTTGCAAGTCTCTTCGAATTATCAATTTGGTTTGGCCTACTAGATTGATCTTTCTTGCAATGGGAGAAGTGCTTAGCTTTGGGTTCAATCTTGCGGTGCTTGATCCCAGTGACAGAAAGGGAAATGACACGTATTGTATTGTTGCCATCGAGGATAAAAAGATGGGGTTTACATCATATTGCATGAGTTTATCCCTCTACATCATGTCATCTTGCTTAAAGCGTTACTCTGTTCTTATGAACTTAATACTCTAGATGCATGCTGGATAGCGATCGATGTGTGGAGTAATAGTAGTATATGCAGAATCGTTTCGGTCTACTTGTCGCGGACGTGATGCCTATATACATGATCATGCCTAGATATTCTCATAATTATTCGCTTTTCTATCAATTGCTCGACAGTAATTTGTTCACCCATCGTAATACTTATGCTATCTTGAGAGAAGCCACTAGTGAAACCTATGGCCCCCAGGTCTATTTTCCATCATACAAGTTTCCAATCTATTTTATTTTGCAATCTTTACTTTCAATCTATATCATAAAAATACCAAAAATACTTATCTTATTATTATCATCTCTATCAGATCTCACTCTTGCAAGTGGCCGTGAAGGGATTGACAACCCCTTTATCGCGTTGGTTGCAAGGTTCTTATTTGTTTGTGTAGGTATGAGGTGACTCACGTGTGGTCTCCTACTGGATTGATACCTTGGTTCTCAAAAACTGAGGGAAATAGTTACGCTGCTTTACTGCACCACCCTTTCCTCTTCAAGGGAGAACCAACGCAATGCTCAAGAGGTAGCAAATTTCAAGCCCAGATAGTATGTCAGCAGAGGCCTTCCCTATATATAAAACTGCAAAGACGATAGTCGGTTTAATAACTGAGCTAATTGCATAGAGACAATTCTGCACACCATACCATTACTATTCCACACTCACTATTTGTATTATATTGTACTTTTACTTAGGCAACACATAAATTTTATTTTCTAATATATAGCAAACCTATCCTTTTATATCTGCAGCATAGATTTATGTCTTGTTTCTAGATAAAGCAAACGTTCGGTGTATGTAAGATTGTATCAGTGGCACATAGGACCTGAGAGAATACCAACCCTACCTTTAGCTCCTTTTGATTTCGACACTCCATACTTACCACCACCGTCATTGTAAAGTGCTACTACAATTCCTTGCACTCGGGGATTATTAGTGGTGGAACGCAAAGTCGGAAGTCATCAGAGCGGTTGATGAGAAATGCAAGTGTGTCGAAGTATAAGGTTCAACAGGGGTGGGCGGTGTGTCAATGTGGAGCCGTCCTTCCCCGTTCTTTATGAATATAAGAGAGCCAAAAGTGAAGCTCTGGCTTGGCGCGAAGTCACTAGACATGCATGATCAAAGATTCGATCAGGAGTCGGTCGCGGGCTGACACACCCCCTGACTAGTGTGCCAACTAACAGCATAGAAAACCCTTAGTGTCCTTGCTTGGGTGGAGAGTGTAGCTAGAAGTACCAGAGGGGATTGCACACATGGGTTTTACCCAGGTTTGCACCCTCATGGTGGATGTAACGCCTTACTGTTGCTTTGTAGGAGATATGCCCTAAAGGCAATAATAAATGTTATTGATTATCTCCCTGTTCATAATTAGGTTTATGTTCCATGCTATAACTGCTATGGTTCTTGAGTCTGCAAATAAAACGAGGCTCGGAGGAAGACTCATATGCACATGTGGAAAAATAAATGATAAGAAGTATTCCTAGTTTGGCCTCTAAGACTAGCTCATGTGTTGCATGATGGTTCTGTTTTCCTGATCATGGGCATGTTTATGCCAGCAATTTTGACGACACAATGTTAAGAGAACATTTGTGTTGAATCGACCCGAACCGATGTTATGCTATGAGATTCATTCGTCACAAGTTAATGGTTAATAACATAGAGAAGTTAATGTTTGCATAATTCCTTAGACCATGAGAGTATCGAGTTCCTTCATACTTGCTTTGTGAACTTTGGGGTTTGTTAAACGTCATCCGTAACTGGGTGGCTATTACGGCGGCTTACAGTTTCACAGAAAGTTATGGCAAGTAATGAGATAGCTCAAGATTGGGATTTGCTCCTCCGATGATGGAGAGATATCTCTGGGCCCTCTCAGTGTTACGGTATCCATCATCGTCTGGCCAGACAAAGGGTGATTTGATCACGGGGATGCCGGAACACGGAACGAGAAAAGAGAACAATACCGGTAACGAGGTAAATGGCATAGTGGACAAAGAGTAGATCCACAGGGATGCCAACATGTCTCACCTCGGGTATTCGTAACATATCGCAAAGCAACAAGAATAACACACGTCAACTGGAGGTTCACACGAATATTCATTCATGTGGGTATAGGGGTTAATATGGGTGTCCACGGCTCCGATGTTGATCATTGATCGGAAGAGATTCCGGGTCATGTCTATACTTCACCGAACCTATAGGGTAACACACTTAAGGGTCATCTATCTGCTGAATACTAGACAGGGAGTCTGAGAGAAAGTTTCCAGAAAAAGTTTTCGGAGACAGCGAAAAAGTTTTGACAAGAGAGGTCACCGGATGAGTTTCAGTGAAACCGAAAAAGTTGTTTCGGGGTATGCCATTAAGTCAAAATGTTTTCGGCACATGCCCGATAATTCTTGGAGGGTGCCAGAATCATTCTAGAAACTTTTTGGAATTTTCATAAATAAAAACCGGAAATGTTCCGGAGCTGCCGGAATCGGTTCAGATGCTTTTCGCGGATGAAAATCAGTAAACTGGAATTTTTCCAGAACGCGTTGAAAATTATTATGGTGGGTACTGGAAATGTTCTAAGCCCACATAAATATTTCCAGTTCGAATGGATGCTGAAAAATGTCATCGTGATTAGTGAAAGTGCTTTTTGGGATATTTTATGGAAAGCCACCTTTTGGGGCTTTTGCCCAAAAGATCTTGGGGTGTGACATGGATGGATAGGAGCCCTTTTTCGGACCCCTCATGGGGGTGTGGCCGGCCACACTTGGGGCTCCACCTTGGCACCCCTCTTGTTCCTTGGTTTCACTTTTATGCCCTTGAGGAAGGACTTCATTCATGTGCCTTTGGGTTTTAATGTAAAACCACCCTACCCCTTGGGATTTCCTATAAATAGAGGTGGAGGGGCAGCCCTCCACTCTCATCCCTTCTCACATACAAGTGCCATCCATGATCTGGCTTCTCTCTCCCTCCCAACGAAATAGTTCGTAGAGCCAAAAGGCTCTCTGGGTTCCAGTGGGAACTAGTTCTGGACGGCGAAGCCCTGCCGGATAGATGACACCGTATGTGTGCAACCCCGTAGAGAGGTCGTAGTTTTGATCCTTTTGCCCGAGGGGCTGTTTTGAGAGTGCCTCCTGAAGGGCTGTCCAAGTGACGGCCCGAGTTCTGTGAATCCTCCCGAAGGGCTGTCCGAGTGACTGCCCGACCGCCTCCCGGAGGGCTGTCCGTGGGGCGGATGAGGGTATACATCCTCGCGGTTGGGAGGTTGTAAATCCTAGTTGCGGGGATCTACACCGCCGTTCGTCATCAACTCTACTTCCGCTGCGCTACGAGTCGGTAATGAAAAAGATCAAACCTTGTATGCAGTCTCCATAGTGGTCCTGGGCTGGTGCGTAGGTCAGAAATTTTTTGTTTTCTGTCGTGTTCCCTTACAGTGGCATCATGAGCCGTGCTATGCGTAGATGCAGGTTGCGATCTAGAATACATAGAGATGTATGGGTATTGCATAATATAATTAGGTAGTAGATGAGATGTATTGCTGAAAATTATTTATGCGGGTGATATATGAAATCTGTTACCCGATGTTCTTGTTGCTTCCCTGGAATTTGCATATTTCTGATCTTGATACTAGTATGGTGGAGTTTCAATGTTCTGGCAATCCACGATCCTGATTGATCAACGAAGTGCTAACAATTCATTGAATTCCACCGTAGTTAAAAAGAAAGATGAAATTTAACAGACGAAATGGCAATGCAGATATGATCTGCACGAGGGTCATGCGTATGATGAAGTTCAGTATGGGGCTCGGGATTTTATTATCTCGTGTTTCATACACCCCGCAATGTTAATCTAGCGACATGGATAATCATGCTTGATGATGGACATTGGTAGCTTCGGTTTGTTTCGAAACCTTAGAAGCCACGAAAAACAAGTTTTTTGCATGAACCAGTTAGAGACGTCTAACTTGGTTTTGCAGGAGGGTTTGCATGTGCATATGATGTGGTATAGCAGTGCTCATAATAATTTGATTATGTATGAGATGACAATATGATGTAAATTGATTAAACATGACCCGTGTGTCACGATTCGGCATGATGGCTGGAGCCATATGATTGCACTTTAGCGACCTGCGTGTCAACCTTAAGTAATGCACTTATTTTATTAGCTATAGAGATAGCAATATTATCTGGTGCATCGACAAGGTGGTGGCAATCTTCGCGAAGGTAAACACCGACGCGAACGCCGAAAGACAAAGAAATACAAGACTTCTCCGTCAGAAAGGGCTATACCATATCATGCTAATTATGAATTGCCTGAGATGTTTATCCCTTATGATGCACCCTTCTTGATTGCGCGGTAGTCGCTTTTATTAGGGTGATCTCTCACAAAAATATCAAGTAGTTAGTGTTCTCCCAAGTGTAGCACCGTCACGGCACCTAACTTTTCGGGGTATTGCAGGATCTCCCTAGGTACGAACGATTAGGGAAGTGTGAGGCGGGTGAGTTAAGACCTCGCAGCAAGATCACTTGGTTGTCTTGACGTTCTGGAAGGATCTCCCTGAGCTCGGAACACGCCCATCGAAAGATGAACAAGAGTCACATAGAGATGTGATCGCCAAGTTTGCCTACCGATTGAATTTCGCGCCATCAATGTTCATCTCGTTCAATGGCGTTGAATGGATATGAGGGTCTTGTGTCACTCATAATCAATTTTGAGAGATATTTATTTGAGTGGGAGCGCACTGTTGAATTAACATGTTTAATTCTCAGTGCAATTAATTATGAACATTGTCTAAGTGTTTTTTGCAAAATAGTTGTAGAATAATGGCTCGCGTTTCCACCTTCCCTGTTAAAATTGAATAGCTGTTAAATATCGGGTTAAAACTTTATGATTGGTAACGTAATGTGAGGATTGTCCTCAAAAGTGCCGAGAAGGACTTTGTCCTATCGCATGCTCTCCGTATCCTCCCGCTAATGCTATGGATCATGTGACTCTCGTCCTTCGATCCAAAAGCTAGAATTCTGTTACGGTCAAGTGGAATATGTTTGCTTCCATGAAACCCAAAAAAGTTGGGATAGTTATATGATATTCATGGAACTGAAAATTATTTTCAGATACAAACAAAGCAATGTTTGTTTACAAGTATTAGTAAAACTGTTTACTATGCATTTGACTGTTGGGAAAGGGATCCAGAAGAACGCCTGTCATATAATGAAAGGTGAATAAAACAACAACTTAAAGAGAAAGGGAGTGTCCAAAGGGTGTTAGTATGACTTACACGCCGAGGAAGTCCGGGGCTAACGCCACTCTTAAGTTGGGTGCTTCTTTTGCGAGTAGGAGAAATACTAAAAGTTAAACTATTAGAAGTATAAAGGCAGAAAGAAAGATGACTGGAATATCCAGCTCATGTATGAATGTCATACAAGTTTTTGATGTATAGTAGGCTGGTCAAAGATATAGTTCTTGGGAATTATGGTGAAACATGTTAATCACTAATTCTTGGGTATTGTGAGTTAATCACAAAGATACCCATTCGATTGCATTCTGTTGCGAATCAATGTAAGAGCTACTATGGCCTAAAAAGACTAGCCAGGAATGAGGTTTTAATACGTGTTGGGAACATAGTAGAAGTTACTATACCTTCCATCGGTGTATTACCTATGTATTTTCTTTCATAATTCATTTTAGAGTTTCTTACACTCTAGCCCTTTGCACAAGGTATCTTGCAAGAAGGTTGTTCATAAGAGAACTTTTGTTCTTCAGTATTATGAATAAACATAAGGGCCATACTTTCATTGTGAATGAGATGTATGTTATGAATAATGATATTAATATATTACCTCTGTGTTTACTTTCATAATTCATTTTAGAGTTTCCTACACTCTAGCCCATTACACAATGTTTATTGCAAAACGGTTGTTCATAAAAGAACAATTGTTGTTCAGTATTATGAATAACATGAAGGGCCATGCTTCCATCCAAGATGGGATGTATGTTATGAATATTGATGGTAAAATTATACATCCACAACGCTGACGCTAAATGTCGCAAGACTATGAGAATACCACATGTGTGTGGCACTGCATTTGGTCACATTGGAGAAACCCGCATGGAAAAATTCCATTATGATGGATTTTGAAGTCGTTTGATTTTGAATCATCTGACACTTGCAACTTTCCTCCAAAAAGTGAAGTGACTGAAATACCGTTCACAGACCATAAGGAACGAGCAACAAACTTATTGGTGATCATACATTTTGATGTGTGTAGTTCAATAAATGTTGTTGCAAGTGGTGGATTTATTTATCTTCAGAAATGACTCAAGTAGATATATGGATATTTACTTGATGAGACGCAAGTCTGGATCTTTTGAAATCATTCGAAAGGTTTTCAAAAATGAATTAGAAGTTATTGTAACAAGAACATTATGTTTCTGCAATTTGATTGTACAAAGGAATATTTGAGTTACATGTTTAGCGAATGTCTGATGAGTTGTGAAAGGGGTTTCGCAACTTGCACCTCCCGGAACACCACTGCAAGTGGAAAGTCCCTGGAGTTGTAATCTAACCATTTATGACATGGTAAGGTCAAAGATGACATAAATAAATTTTCCATTGTCCCTTTTAAAGTGATGCTTTAGAGACTGTGGCTTTTACATTGAAAAGAGATACATCAGGTATGTTGAAATGAAGCCATGGTATGGTACGCCCAACCATGTTATATCTTTTCTTAACATTTGGAATATGGGGCTTGTGTAAAAGGTTACAAACCTATTCCAAATCAGACAAGTGCTACTTTGTAGGTTATACCAAAATGTTAGGTATTCCTCCCTCACTATACCGAGGCAAATAGTTTTGCCGCGAAACGGTGTGCTTTTAAAGAGAATGGTTCTTTCAAAAAGGTGAGTGGGAGAATAGTGCAACTCGACGAGATAAACAGTATCTTCATCATCAGATCAAAGGAAAGAGACCTTGGAAGTAATTCCAGAGTTTCCTACTACGACTGATACGGAAGTCTCTACAATAAAATGTATGAACTTCGGTCGAACTTGCAGCTGAATGATACGTCTCCAACGTATCTATAATTCTTAATTGCTCCATGCTATATTATCGACTGTTTTGGACTATATTGGGCTTTATTTTCCACTTTTATATTATTTTTGGGACTAACCTATTAACCGGAGGCCCATCCTAGAATTTCTGTTTTTTTGCCTACTTCAGTGTTTCGAAGAAACGGAATATCAAAGGGAGTCCAAACGGAATAAAATCTTCGGGAACGTGATTTTCTCACCGAACGTGATCCAGGAGACTTGGACCCTGCTCCAAGGAACAAAAGAGGCGGTCACGAGGGTGGGGGCGCCCCCCTAGGGCGCGCCCCTGCCTCGTGGGCCCCTCGTTGCTCCTCCGGCGTACTTCTTCCTCCTATATATACACACGTACCCCCAAACAATCAGAACAGGAGCCAAAAACCTAATTCCACCGCCGCAACTTTCTGTATCCATGAGATCCCATCTTGGGGCCTGTTCCGGAGCTCCGCTGGAAGAGGGCCGTCATCACGGAGGGCTTCTACATCATCATAGCCTCTCCGATGAAGTGTGAGTAGTTTACCTCAGACCTTCGGGTACATAGTTAGTAGCTAGATGGCTTCTTCTCTCTCTCTTTGAATCTCAATACAAAGTTCTCCCCCTCTCTTGTGGAGATCTATTCGATGTAATCTTCTTTTTGCGGTGTGTTTGTTGAGACCGATGAATTGTGGGTTTATGATCAAGTCTATCTATGAATAATATTTGAATCTTCTCTGAATTCTTTTATGTATGATTGGTTATCTTTGCAAGTCTCTTCGAATTATCCGTTTGGTTTGGCCAACTAGATTGGTAGTTCTTGCCATGGGAGAAGTGCTTAGCTTTGGGTTCGATCCCAGTGACAGAAGGGGCAGCAAGGCACATATTGCATCGTTGCCATCGAGGATAACAAGATGGGGTTTATTTCATATTGCATGAATTTATCTCTCTACATCATGTCATCTTGCTTAAGGCGTTACTCTGTTTTTAACTTAATACTCTAGATGCATGCTGGATAGCGGTCGATGAGTGGAGTAATAGTAGTAGATGCAGAATCGTTTCGATCTACTTGTCACGGACGTGATGCCTATATACATGATCATGCCTAGATATTCTCATAACTATGCTCAATTCTGTCAATTGCTCAACAATAATTTGTTCACCCACCGTAGAATACTTATGCTCTTGAGAGAAGCCACTAGTGAAACCTATGGCCCCCGGGTCTATTCTCATTATATCAATCTCCATCACTTTAATCTTGCTTTGCTTTTTTACTTTGCTTTTACTTTTTACTTTGCATCTTTATACCAAAAATACCAAAAAAATTATATCTATCAGATCTCACTCTCGTAAGTGACCGTGAAGGGATTGACAACCCATAATCGCGTTGGTTGCGAGTAGCTATCGCTTTGTGCAGGTACGAGGGACTTGAGCGTGGCCTCCTACTGGATTGATACCTTGGTTCTCAAAAACTGAGGGAAATACTTACGCTACTCTGCTGCATCATCCCTTCCTCTTCAGGGAAAACCAACGCAAGCTGAAGACGTAGCAAGAAGGATTTCTGGCGCCGTTGCCGGGGAGTCTACGCAAAAAGTCAACATACCAAGTACCCATCACAATCCCTACCTCTCACATTACATTATTTGCCATTTGCCTCTTGTTTGCTCGCATGCTAGTTTGTTTGCTTGTCGTCATGACTAGTCTCATATCTTCCCCGTTGTGTCCTGAGAGTGAAGTTCTAAATTTAAACAAAGGGAGGGAGAAAATCTAACAGATGCTTGGTATAGAATTTGCAATGCTCAAAATAGATCTACCAGGAAGCAATCTACCTTAGTTCTTCTCCGCAATTTTTATGTAGGTGTTAACCCTTGGTATAGATATATCCTCGATACCATTACTGGACGGAACTTCTTGGGTAGCCATACTTTTGATTCTTATAATTCTATGCTAAATTTATTTGGCTCACCACCTCTTTTGGTTAATGGAACCACGTTAACTTTGGAGCATGTTATGCAAAGACTTGAAATTATTGAAAATTAAGTTGCTACTATTGAATCTATTGAAAATCTAGATAAAAAGATCCACAATCAAATTACTCAATATGGATCTAAGGTAGGAATGACTCTGAAAAATATTAAGGAAAATGGACCCATAGTTAATGAGAAGATAAACTTAGATTCTACTAGAATTGATAAACTTGAGGGTATCATTACAATCTTGGGAACCACTTTTTCGTCCGTAAAGAATACTCCAAGTCCTCCTACTAAAATTGCCAAGCTTATGTATGTTCCTAAAAATAAGGGTGAATCATCAAGTAAGGAAACTGCGGATCTTAAATCTATAAGTATTCATCCTAATCTTTCTGCTATCATTAAGGAACCGATTGCTACAAATGAATTTTTCGATCGTGTGCCTAAAAGTTTGATAATCACTAGAAAGAAAGAAATTCCTAAGGGAAATAGATGCCTCATCGAAGAATTGCCTACCAAAGATGGCAATACCTAGATCTATCCTTGCTTTTATGCCTAGCTAGGGGCGTTAAACGATAGCGCTTGTTGGGAGGCAACCCAATTTAATTTTTATTCCTTGCTTTTTGCTCCTATTTAGTAATAAATAAATTATTTAGCCTTTGTTTTGGTTGTGTTTTTTGTGTTTAATTAGTGTTTGTGCCAAGTAGAACCGTTGTAACATCCCAAATTTTATTCATAGTCATCCATGCATAGTCATCCATGCATATCATATTTTATTCGCATTTCGTCTCGCGATTCTCGAAATCCCAAGCAACTCAAGGACCCTCGGAGAGAGTTGGGGATTTCCCGGTTTTCAAATTTGATCTCTATCAAATCTTGAAAACAAGGATTTTTGGTTTTAATTATTTTCTCTCCAAAAATATTTCACACTAAAAATATATGAGAGGAGATAATATGACTTCTCCAAGATAATTGAAATATTGGAGGAAAAATATTAAAACCAAATAATTGTTTTATTTGGATTTTATTGCAATTTTGTTTGCATTAGAAAAATTGCACGTTTTCCAAAATTGCATTTTAGGGCCAAGAAAATGTTCATCTCGTTCTAAATATTTTGTTTAGACGATGAAAATTTATTTTGCACTACAACAATACCCCACCTATAGCAACACATTTTTCCGTATCTATATGTCCATATATGCGTTGTAATTGTCTTTACCAACGGTTTGGGATGTGTAGCCTTATCCAGTGTTGCTAGCACATAATGCAACGCTCATACCGTCGTTGGTAAAAGGGGCGTTGCAAGAGTACAACACATAAAGCCGATCTTTACAACACTTTTATATGTTGGTGCTTAATGTACAAGAATCCAAATCTCATTTCTGGCAACTATGAATTTTCAACACTTCAGGTGTTGTTACATATATAATGTGAATAATATTGCCAACAGTTAAATTAATGCTCAACATAACGGTGATGATTATGTATATCAAGTGTGGAAAATAAAATAAAAGAAGATACTCATAAGAGAAAGAAATCATATATTGGATAAAGCTGTTGGATTACAATGGTTAATATTACAGGGGAAACATCATCGAAATGTGATGCATAATCTAAATATTTTCTTGACAGCGAAACTTAAACAGAAAGCTTCCTTCAACATCCCTTCAACTTAACTAAACTTAACCAGGGAACATCATCTGACAGGATCATCATCCCTACAACTTATATTAACTAAGATAGCATCCATCATCATCATCATGAACCGGAACATCGTCATCATTGCAGTATACTTACCATGCACCATTATAATCATCCATATATCTTTTGAATCTACAAAGAAAATAACAAGATTAACTATTAATACACAATGCATTAACATGATGCTTGTGATAGAGGTATGATATTAGGCACGTACAAATGTTGAAGGTCATGGACACTTTTTTTCCTGCATTATAGAGAGTATTACTGCTTTTGCGACTCTGTACCAAATCTTCAGTTTTCACAAGTGCCATATTGACATGCACTACCCCGAATTCATTTGTAATTTTAGCACCATCAAGTTTAAATTTAGGATCACAACTTACAACTATAGCAAGAGCTACGTCCCTGTTATGATTATGGAAAGATACCAGCATGAGTGTTAGTATTCATTGAGGACTAATCCAGACGCCACAATATATGACACAGCCTGCAGAACAACATGGCTTAATAAAATTATATGGAGAGTAGCCTAAGTGCTTATGTGCATTCAAGGGCAATGTGAGTGACAGTACCACTTCTCTTCTCTTCTCCATTTAAGTTGGCAAACTGAACCAAAATGGTTTTAGTAATCTGAAACTGAACCAAAACATATAGCTCTAGCTGGTTTCAGTCATCCAACAGGAAACAAACAAATCTACAGGTGCTCACCATGCTTTGGAACAAAACTACAGCCCCAAATCCACTGAAATGAATTTACATAGTCATTACCAGCCTAGACATCCATTGCTAATTTTGTACACCAACAGTCAAACTGTTTTGTGTGAACCAACAGAATTATTTAGTGCTACATAAATCCACTGAAACTTACAGCCCCAAACGCTATAAATTTGCATGCAAAGCAGCATAGAACCTAGCATGGCTCAATGGTCGTGGACATAATGAGCAGTACCACGGTAGGGAGAGGGAGAGGGTATACCTTCCATCGCATTGTCCATGACTTGCTCCACGAACTCGACTTGCTCCACGGAGTCGCCGTACATCGAGTTGGTGCGTGCAGCTTCAAAACCAAGGGAAAAAGGTTATAGGTGTCTCATGCATCTCTAATAGTGCAAAAGAAGTAAAGCTCCATCAAGTTCCATTCGTACTTAATAAAAGAAGAGCAACCTATATTCGTCCTGTTCTATGTGTCCTAGTTACTACCTTGGCAACTTTACATCTGGCTCAATGAATTTATCCTCGAGTTAGTTAGACTAGTCATCAACCCGTGTGTCTGCACATGCTAGACAATTTTAGTTTACCATATATAACTAGAACATATTTATGTAAGAAAAAATATTAGAACCATAAATTTTAAAAGAAGCATACTTTTGACTAATTCAGAAATATTACATGTGATACTGTGTTGGCTTCCATGTGGCTAAAGTATATTTAATTTTAGTAAAGGCATTTGTACATGCTATTTATCATTCCTATAAATAAAGTTTCCAAATTATAATTTGTATGAAAAAGTCAGGAATCCAAGGTTAGAAAATATACAGAGGATATTGGTGAATATTCTGATTTCCGTTAATTACATAGCAGGAGTCTAAATCTTGTGTGCTCCTAAAATTAGCTATCTGGAAACCCCAAATGCATCCCATGCTTTAGTGATTTCGGTTAAAAACTGGAAACCAGAGTTTCTAGTTAACAAACAAAACTAAAGCTAATGTACATGAATATATGTCTTATATATATGCAAGGCCTCATTAAGAAATGTTTTCTAAAATAAACATGTACATCACTCAAATCTTCTACATAAGAAACACATCAAATGATTATGTTGAGCCACCTATAAACATCAAAGTGAAATGCTGGCTGGAGGCAGCAGCGCAGCACTACTATTTGGAACTTTGATTATGTGGTGCTGCTGGAGGTGATCAGAGCTGCAGACCACCCCAACTGGATGCTTTCACTCCCTGCAACACAATCGAGTAAAGAGGAGTAGTACTCATCAATACACACATACAAAACATATTTTTTTTCTAGATAAAAGAACAGTGATCAAATCGATTGCATAGTTCTTTCTTCTGCTATGACCTTAAAGGATGGACAAAAGAAAATGAATCGCCACACGGCCAGTTCCTTCACTCAACAGCCTTGCCGCCAAAGACACTTGCGGCCGCCTAATCTGCTTCAAACTACCAACACTACACCTCCGCCGCCACATGGACTATCGTTAGATTGATTTAGTAATTAGCCTAAAACAATATATGTTGGATTTTTGCATTGTAAAAGCCTGAACAGTAGAATATTAAAGATTGGAAAAGAAAAGGATTGGGGCCTCGGGGAGATACTGTATTAATTAGACTCCGACCTGATTCCTAACCATATACCTGGTGTTTTCTGTGAAAATTACCTCAAACACACTGGTTGCTGCTCCAAGACGTAGATGGGCTTCAGAATAGCTTACAAGAAAGAGAATCGTTCCCTACAATGTTGTTGCCCTAGAAAGAATATGCAACTCGGGGTTAATTTGAAGCCACTACTGCTCCTGATGTGCCACGAACCAGAGCAGAAGGGAGGAGTGGACCAACTCACCCGAAGCTAGAGGAGGAGGAAGCTCCATGGCTGCTTCGTGTACTGGCCACTGGCGGTTCCTCCCTGCACGTGTACAGAAGAAGAGAAGAGCATGTTATAGAAAGGGGGGGGAGAGAGAGAGGATGAAGCCAGGGGAGGGCATGCACTGACCGGATGAGAGGAGAACGACGGCCACCAGAGCCGATGCCTAAAACCCTAGTAGCCATGGGGGGAGGGTCGCGGGTGGGCTGTGGTGACCGCGAGCACCGGATCTAACCGGATGGGAGGGCGCCACGGTGTGAGGGGACCTCGGGCTGTGCTTCATGGTGGCGGGGTTCGCCGGAAGTCGCCTGAATCAGCCGCCACAGTTGGCGCAGCAAGGAGCCGTGTGAAGAGAGGGAGATGGGACGCGAGAGGGATGAGTGGGTGGGGATGTTGGGTTTCGTAGTAATTTCAAAAAATTTCCTACGTTCACGCAAGATCATGGTGATGCATAGCAACGAGAGGGGAGTGTGATCTACGTACCTCGTAGATCGACAACGGAAGCGTTTGGTTGATGTAGTCGTACGTCTCCACGGCCCGATCGATCAAGCACCGAAACTATGGTACCTCCGAGTTCTAGCACACGTTCAGCTCGATGACGATCCCCGGACTCCGATCCAGCAAAGTGTCGAGGAAGAGTTCCATCAGCACGACGGCGTGGTGACGATCTTGATGCACTACTGTCGCAGGGCTTCGCCTAAGCACCGCTACAATATTATCGAGGATTATGGTGGCAGGGGGCACCGCACACGGCTAAGAATAAGATCACGTGGATCAACTTGTGTCTCTAGGGGGTGCCCCTGCCTCCGTATATAAAGGCTCAAGGGGGGGAGGCCGGCCGGCCAGGAGAGGCGCGCCAGGAGGAGTCCTACTCCCTTCAGGAGTAGGACTTCTCCCCCAAACCTAGTTGGAATAGGATTCGTGAGGTGGAAAAGAGAGAGAGAGAAGGAGGAGGGCGCCGACCCCCTCTCTCCTTGTCCTATTCGGACTAGGGGGGAGGGGCGCGCGGCCCAACCCTGGCCGCCTCTCCTCTTCTTCCACTATGGCCCATATAGCTCCCGGGGGGTTCCGGTAACCTCCCGGTAATCCGGTAAAATCCCGATTTCACCCGAAACACTTCCGATATCCAAAAATAGGCTTCCAATATATCAATCTTTATGTCTCGACCATTTTGAGACTCCTCGTCATGTCCGTGATCACATCCGGGACTCCGAACAACCTTCCGTACATCAAAACATATAAACTCATAATATAACTGTCATCGAAACCTTAAGCGTGCGGACCCTACGGGTTCGAGAACAATGTAGACATGACCGAGACTCGTCTCCGGTCAATAACCAATAGCGGGACCTGGATGCCCATATTGGCTCCTACATATTCTACGAAGATCTTTATCGGTCAGACCGCATAACAACATACGTTGTTCCCTTTGTCATCGGTATGTTACTTGCTCGAGATTCGATCGTCGGTATCCTATACCTAGTTCAATCTCGTTACCGGCAAGTCTCTTTACTCGTTCTGTAATACATCATCCCGCAACTAACTCATTAGTTGCAATGCTTGCAAGGCTTAAGTGATGTGCATTACCGAGAGGGCCCAGAGATACCTCTCCGACAATCGGAGTGACAAATCCTAATCTCGAAATACGCCAACTCAACATGTACCTTTGGAGACACCTGTAGAGCTCCTTTATAATCACCCAGTTACGTTGTGACGTTTGGTAGCACACAAAGTGTTCCTCTGGCAAACGGGAGTTGCATAATCTCATAGTCATAGGAACATGTATAAGTCATGAAGAAAGCAATAGCAACATACTAAACGATCGGGTGCTAAGCTAATGGAATGGGTCATGTCAATCAGATCATTCAACCAATGATGTGATCCTGTTAATCAAATGACAACTCTTTGTCCATGGTTAGGAAACATAACCATCTTTGATTAACAAGCTAGTCTAGTAGAGGCATACTAGTGACACTCTGTTTGTCTATGTATTCACACATGTATTATGTTTCCGGTTAATACAATTCTAGCATGAATAATAAACTTTTATCATGATATAAGGAAATAAATAATAACTTTATTATTGCCTCTACGGCATATTTCCTTCAGTCTCCCACTTGCACTAGAGTCAATAATCTAGATTACACAGTAATGATTCTAACACCCATGGAGCCTTGGTGCTGATCATGTTTTGCTCGTGGAAGAGGCTTAGTCAATGGGTCTGCATCATTCAGATCCATATGTATCTTGCAAATCTCTATGTCTCCCACCTGGACTAGATCCCGGATGGAATTGAAGCGTCTCTTGATGTGCTTGGTTCTCTTGTGAAATTTGGATTCCTTCGCCAAGGCAATTACACCAGTATTGTCACAAAAGATTTTCATTGGACCCGATGCCCTAGGTACGACACCTAGATCGGATATGAACTCCTTCATCCAGACTCCTTCATTTGCTGCTTCCGAAGCAGCTATGTATTCCGCTTCACACGTAGATCCCGCCATGACGCTTTGTTTAGAACTGCACCAACTGACAGCTCCATCGTTTAATGTAAACACGTATCCGGTTTGCGATTTAGAATCGTCCGGATCAGTGTTAAAGCTTGCATCAACGTAACCGTTTACGATGAGCTCTTTGTCACCTCCATATATGAGAAACATATCCTTAGTCCTTTTCAGGTACTTCAGGATGTTCTTGACCGCTGTCCAGTGATCCACTCCTGGATTACTTTGGTACCTCCCTGCTAGACTTATAGCAAGGCACACATCAGGTCTGGTACACAGCATTGCATACATGATAGAGCCTATGGCTGAAGCATAGGGAACATCTTTCATCTTCTCTCTATCTTCTGTAGTGGTCGGGCATTGAGTTCGACTCAACTTCACACCTTGTAACACAGGCAAGAACCCTTTCTTTGCTTGATCCATTTTGAATTTCTTCAAAATCTTGTCAAGGTATGTGCTTTGTGAAAGTCCAATTAAGCGTCTCGATCTATCTCTATAGATCTTTATGCCTAATATGTAAGCAGCTTCACCAAGGTCTTTCATTGAAAAACTCTTATTCAAGTATCCCTTTATGCTATCCAGAAATTCTATATCATTTCCAATCAGTAATATGTCATCCACATATAATATCAAAAATGCTACAGAGCTCCCACTCACTTTCTTGTAAATACAGGCTTCTCCAAAAGTCTGTATAAAACCAAATGCTTTGATCACACTATCAAAACGTTTATTCCAACTCCGAGAGGCTTGCACCAGTCCATAAATGGATCGCTGGAGCTTGCACACTTTGTTAGCTCCCTTTGGATCGAAAAAACCTTCCGGTTGCATCATATACAACTCTTCTTCCAAAAATCCATTCAGGAATGCAGTTTTGACATCCATCTGCCAAATTTCATAATCATAAAATGCGGCAATTGCTAACATGATCCGGACAGACTTAAGCATCGCTACGGGTGAGAAGGTCTCATCGTAGTCAATCCCTTGAACTTGCTGAAACCCTTTTGCGACAAGTCGAGCTTTGTAGATAGTAATATTACCGTCAGCGTCAGTCTTCTTCTTGAAGATCCATTTATTCTCAATTGCTTGTTGATCATTGGGCAAGTCAACCAAAGTCCACACGTTGTTCTCATACATGGATCCCATCTCAGATTTCATGGCTTCAAGCCATTTTGCGGAATCTGGGCTCACCATCGCTTCTTCATAGTTCGTAGGTTCATCATGATCTAGTAGCATGACTTCCAGAACAGGATTACCATACCACTCTGGTGCGGATCTTACTCTGGTTGATCTATGAGGTTCAGTAGTATCTTGTTCTGAAGTTTCATGATCATTATCATTAGCTTCCTCACTAATTGTTGTAGGTGTCACAGAAACAGTTTTCTGTGATGCACTACTTTCCAATAAGGGAGCAGGTACAGTTACCTCGTCAAGTTCTACTTTCCTCCCACTCACTTCTTTCGAGAGAAACTCCTTCTCTAGAAAGTTTCCGAACTTAGCAACAAAAGTCTTGCCTTCGGATCTGTGATAGAAGGTGTATCCAATAGTCTCCTTTGGATATCCTATGAAGACACATTTCTCCGACTTGGGTTCGAGCTTATCAGGTTGAAGGTTTTTCACATAAGCATCGCAGCCCCAAACTTTCAGAAATGACAACTTTGGTTTCTTGCCAAACCATAGTTCATAAGGCGTCGTCTCAACGGATTTTGATGGTGCCCTATTTAACATGAATGCGGCCGTCTCCAAAGCATAACCCCAAAATGATAGCAGTAAATCAGTAAGAGACATCATAGATCGCACCATATCTAGTAAAGTATGATTACGACGTTCGGACACACCATTACGATGTGGTGTTCCGGGTGGCGTGAGTTGCTAAACTATTCCGCATTGTTTCAAATGTACACCAAACTCGTAACTCAAATATTCTCCTCCACGATCAGATCGTAGAAACTTTATTTTCTTGTTACGATGATTTTCAACTTCACTCTGAAATTCTTTGAACTTTTCAAATGTTTCAGACTTAGCTTAAGTCATCTGTGAAGGTGAGAAAATAACGATATCCGCCACGAGCCTCAATATTCATCGGACCACATACATTTGTATGTATGATTTCCAACAAATCTGTTGCTCTCTCCATAGTACCGGAGAACGGCGTTTTAGTCATCTTGCCCATGAGGCACGGTTCGCAAGTACCAAGTGATTCATAATCAAGTGGTTCCAAAATTCCATCAGTATGGAGTTTCTTCATGCGCTTTACACCGATATGACCTAAACGGCAGTGCCACAAATAAGTTGCACTATCATTATCAACTCTGCATCTTTTGGCTTCGACATTATGAATATGTGTGTTACTACTATCGAGATTCAACAAGAATAGACCACTCTTCAAGGGTGCATGACCATAAAAGATATTACTCATATAAATAGAACAACCATTATTCTCTGATTTAAATGAATAACCGTCTCGCATCAAACAAGATCCAGATATAATGTTCATGCTTAACGCTGGCACCAAATAACAATTATTTAGGTCTAATATTAATCCCGAAGGTAGATGTAGAGGTAGCGTGCCGACCGCGATCACATCGACTTTGGAACCGTTTCCCACGCGCATCGTCACCTCGTCCTTAGCCAATCTTCGCTTAATCCGTAGTCCCTGTTTCGAGTTGCAAATATTAGCAACAGAACCAGTATCAAATACCCAGGTGCTACTGCGAGCATTAGTAAGGTACACATCAATAACATGTATATCACATATACCTTTGTTCACCTTGCCATCCTTCTTATCCGCCAAATACTTGGGGCAGTTCCGCTTCCAGTGACCAGTCTGCTTGCAGTAGAAGCACTTAGTTTCAGGCTTAGGTCCAGACTTGGGTTTCTTCTCTTGAGCAGCAACTTGCTTGTTGTTCTTCTTGAAGTTCCCCTTCTTCTTCCCTTTACCCTTTTTCTTGAAACTAGTGGTCTTGTTGACCATCAACACTTGATGCTCCTTTTTGATTTCTACCTCCGCAGCTTTCAGCATTGCGAAGAGCTCGGGAATAGTCTTATTCATCCCTTGCATATTATAGTTCATCACGAAGCTCTTGTAGCTTGGTGGCAGTGATTGGAGAATTCTGTCAATGACGCAATCATCTGGAAGATTAACTCCCATCTGAATCAAGTGATTATTATACCCAGACATTTTGAGTATATGCTCACTGACAGAACTGTTCTCCTCCATCTTGCAGCTATAGAACTTATTGGAGACTTCATATCTCTCAATCCGGGCATTTGCTTGAAATATTAACTTCAACTCCTGGAACATCTCATATGCTCCATGACGTTCAAAACGTCGTTTAAGTCCCGGTTCTAAGCCGTAAAACATCTCATATGGGCATCTAGTACTTGGGTTATCACATGTATCTCATCACTCTTAATTAATATTGTTGGGTTGTTAATCACTTTAATTGGGATTGAGTTGGAGGAACCTTCTCAATGATGTTTCAACTACCATGATAGTTAAATAAAATATATTCCTTTGTTGTAGGGAAAAATTGGCTTTTCGCAAAACTGTAACCATAGAGCTTTCCACCAGCCAAATATGCATGTAGTGATAGCATTATTCTGTTCTTGCTCTACTGTGTTACATTGCCAGCATATTCCATGTGCTGACCCGTTTTCGGGCTATAATGTATTATGTTGCAGACTTTTCAGACGAGGAGTAAGGTTCGTTAGGTCGTTGCCGTGCAGCTCAGCTATGCCGTTGGAGTTGATGGACTCACTTTATCTTCCAAGCCTTCCGCTGTTATCATATTAGATGGCCTTAAGCCATATTATTGTAATAAGTTCTCTCTTGAGACATTCGATGTAATAAGTGTGTGATTGCTACTCTGTTATAAATCCTTCGAGTACTGTGTGTGTCAGCATTACCAATCCAGGGATGACACTGAAGCACAGAGACTTGACCATCTAAGGTCGGGTCGCTACAAGATGGTATCAGAGCACACGCTGAGTGTAGGACACGACCACTAAGATAAACCCTAGGTCACCCTTCTCTTCTCATTTCTAACTCCTCTCCATTTTCTACTCTTTAGGATGGTGGAGATGAAGAACAAGTTTGCCCAACCGGATGAAGACACACCTTTTGGACGTCACTTGAAGGAAGTCACTAGGTACCTGAACATTGGAATACCAAGTTTCACCGGGACGTACAACGCCACTTTACCTGAAGATAAGCGCTGGAGGATACAAGTACAAGTTCCAGGAAGGACGTTCTCGCCAACTTCTAAACCCATAGAGTTTTCTTTCGAAGCACCCACCTGGAGTCTAGGCAAGAGCATGGCAGCCCAAATTACCATTGGACGCATTGGAGAAGTTTACAACAGGGAACTTAAGGACACTATTTACCAAATATATGGGCGCCGAGACGAGCAATGGGAAGTAATCAACACCAGGAAGGATAGATCAATTGCAGCTTTCATCCAGGAGTTAAACCAGCACATCCGACGTCAAGAAAACCAGATGTGCGCGGACATGATGGACTTAAAGAAGGCGAAGAATAGAATCATCGAGCTGGAGGAAGAACTCAAGTTTGTACGCGATGGATATGAGGAGGAAATCAAGACACTACTGGAGAAGAATGACGACCTAGTCAAGAAGATCGGAGTATTCATGGGTGGACCAGCACCAATAGAAGAAGAAGAAGAAGAACCCAAGGAGATACGCCCCGAGGACTACATCATCATCGACGACACCGATTCCGATCCTAGTGATGATGACTATGAAGACGAAGCAGGAGCAGACATCATGGAGTCTTCCACCGATCAAAATTTCTAGATGACTACCATATATCACTAGTATTTCCCCCATGTATTTAGTAGTAATTGAGCACTTGTGCGATAGTTCTAGATCGTTTGTATGCCCTTGCTTGATTGATTGAGTGAAATGATTGTGTTTGTCTCATGTGCATATGGGTAGTGTTCTCTCACTAGACCCCTTCTCTATTCTAATCTCTTCCATCTAAACCCTCAGATGCCTCCGAGACGTGACACCGGTTTTGCCTTCCCACCGGAGCTCACCCAGTTAATCCAACAACAGAATACCTTGATGCAATTGCTAGTTCAGAATCAGGGCAACAACAACAACAACAACAACAACCCGCCGCCCGTGGACAACCTAGCCCGTTTTCTAAGGTTACAACCACCAGTGTTTTCCAGTAGCACCGAGCCCATAGTTGCGGACGATTGGCTGCGTCGTATTGGAAGGGAGTTGACCACCGCAGGTTGCACAGATGCCGAGAGAGTGCACTTTGCCACACATCAATTGGATGGACCAGCAGCCTCATGGTGGGAGAATTACACAGCCACTTTTCCTATAGCCAATGTCACTTGGGACCAGTTTCAGCAAGCTTTCCGCACAGCCCATGTCTCCACTGGAGCTATGCAAATGAAGAAGCGGGAGTTCCGCAACTTACGCCAGGGGAACCGTACTGTGGCTCAGTGCGTGGATGAGTTTAGCAAGTTATCTCGCTACGCCCCTGATGATGTGGCCACAGATGCAGCGAAACAGGAGAAGTTTATGGAAGGGCTGAATGATGAGATGAGTATGCAGTTGATGGTAGCAACCTTCAACAACTACCAGGAGTTGGTAGATAAGGCTCTTATGATTGAAGGGAAGCAGCAGCAGATTGAGAGACGCAAGAGAAAGTATGGACAAGGGAAGTATAACTCTGGAGCTCAGCAGAAGCCTCGCCTAACCCCGAACTCAGGAGGACTTGTTCATAACCATGGAGGTCACAACCACACTAGAGGAGGATCGCATAACCACAATGGATCTAAGAATGGGAATGGGAATGGAACCAACAATAGTCATAACCGCCCCAACCCAGCCACACCCGCCAAAAGGGACTTAAGTCATGTTACTTGTTTCAAGTGCGGGAAGACTGGACACTACGCCACGGAGTGCCCTGAAGGAAAGAATGGAAATGGAAATGGGAGCGCTGGGAAGAAGACAAATCCATTCAACAAAGGACAAGTGAACCACGTTAACGTGGAGGAGGTTGAAGAGCAGCCGGACGCGGTAATAGGTAAGTTTATGGTTAAGTCATTTACCGCTCTTGTTCTTTTTGATACTGGTGCATCGCATTCATACATATCAAGGGGATTCATGGATAAGTTTAAGCTACCAACCCAGACCCTTAGGACCCCTCTTTTAGTGAGTTCACCCAGAGCAGAGTTTATGGCCAGCCGATGGTGTGACCAGATACCCTTAACCATTGGTACACATGTTTTTCCGTCCGACCTAATTATCTTGGAGTCACAAGGATTGGATGTGATATTGGGTATGGACTGGATGTCAAAGTTTGGAGGAAGCATTGACTGTGCTAGTAAGTCGATTTATCTCACCACTCCAGAAGGAAAAAGGATTAAGTATGTATCTAGGCATGCGCCTAGGAGGAGTCATGTGAATGCCCTTACGGGAGTTGTTCAGGAGGAAGTGCCTGTAGTGAAGGATTACCCAGATGTTTTTCCAGAGGAGTTACCAGGCATGCCACCGGATAGAGACATTGAGTTTTTGATAGAACTATAGCCAGGTACCGGACCAATATCCAAGAGACCCTATCGGATGCCCGCAAATGATCTGGAAGAAATTAAGAAACAGATCAAGGAGTTATTGGAGAAAGGATACATCCGAAGAAGTTCATCACCTTGGGGAGCCCCAGTACTTTTGGTTAAGAAGAAGGATAAATCCCTGAGGATGGTTCTTGATTATCAAGCATTAAATGAAGTGACGATTAAGAACAAGTACCCACTGCCGATGATCAACGATCTGTTTGATCAGTTGCAGGGAGCTAAAGTGTTTTCGAAGATCGATTTGCGATCGGGGTATCATCAGTTGAAGATACGAGAGAAGGACATACCGAAGACAACATTCACAACACGATATGGATTATACGAGTACACGGTCATGTCATTTGGACTGACTAACGCCCCTGCCTATTTCATGAGCATGATGAACAAGGTGTTCATGGAGTATTTGGACAAGTTTGTTGTGGTGTTTATTGATGATATTATGGTATACTCAAAGAACGAGGAGGAACACAAGGAGCATTTGCGCTTAGTTCTCGAGAAACTCAGGGAACACCAGTTGTATGCTAAGTTCAGCAAATGCGAATTTTGGTTGGAGGAAGTCAGGTTCCTTGGACATGTTATATCGGGAGAAGGTATAGCAGTAGACCCCAGCAAAATTCAGTCAGTCACGGAATGGTTGGCACCCACTTCAGTTAGCGAGATCCGCAGTTTTCTTGGACTCGCAGGATACTACCGGAGATTCATCGAGAATTTTTCCAAGATTGCAAAGCCAATGACTAAACTGTTGAAGAAGGATACTAAGTTTAAATGGACAGAAGATTGCGAGGCAAGTTTCCAGGAATTGAAGAAACGCTTGACTACAGTGCCAGTGCTAACACTGCCAGATATACATAAGGAGTTCCAAGTGTACTGCGATGCCTCACGCTTAGGACTTGGATGTGTGCTTATGCAGGACGGGAGAGTTGTTTCGTATGCCTCACGACAACTGTGTTGGAAATATGCCCTAGAGGCAATAATAAATTGATTATTATTATATTTCCTTGTTCATGATAATCGTTTATTATCCATGCTAGAATTGTATTGATAGGAAACTCAGATACATGTGTGGATACATAGACAACACCATGTCCCTAGTAAGCCTCTAGTTGACTAGCTCGTTGATCAATAGATGGTTACGGTTTCCTGACCATGGACATTGGATGTCGTTGATAACGGGATCACATCATTGGGAGAATGATGTGATGGACAAGACCCAATCCTAAGCCTAGCACAAAGATCGTGTAGTTCGTATGCTAAAGCTTTTGTAATGTCAAGTATCATTTCCTTAGACCATGAGATTGCGCAACTCCCGGATACCGTAGGAATACTTTGGGTATGCCAAACGTCACAACGTAACTGGGTGGCTATAAAGTTGCACTATGGGTATCTCCGAAAGTGTCTGTTGGGTTGGCACGAATCGAGACTGGGATTTGTCACTCCGTGTGACGGAGAGGTATCTCTGGGCCCACTCGGTAGGACATCATCATAATGTGCACAATGTGATCAAGGAGTTGATCACGGGATGATGTGTTATGGAACGAGTAAAGAGACTTGCCAGTAACGAGATTGAACAAGGTATCGGGATACCGACGATCGAATCTCGGGCAAGTATCATACCGCTAGACAAAGGGAATTGTATACGGGATTGATCGAATCCTTGACATCGTGGTTCATCCGATGAGATCATCGTGGAACATGTGGGAACCAACATGGGTATCCAGATCCCGCTGTTGGTTATTGACCGGAGAACGTCTCGGTCATGTCTGCATGGTTCCCGAACCCGTTGGGTCTACACACTTAAGGTTCGATGACGCTAGGGTTATAGGGAATAGATATACGTGGTTACCGAATGTTGTTCGGAGTCTCGGATGAGATCCTGGACGTCACGAGGAGTTCCGGAATGGTCTGGAGGTAAAGATTTATATATGGGAAGTCCTGTTTTGGTCGCCGGAAAAGTTTCGGGGTTTATCGGTAACGTACCGGGACCACCGAGAAGGTCCCGGGGGTCCACCAAGTGGGGCCACCAGCCCTGGAGGGCTGCATGGGCCAAGTGTGGGAGGGAACCAGCCCCAGGTGGGCTGGTGCGCCCCCCCCACCAAGGCCCAAGGCTCAAGGGAGAGTGGAAGGGGGCAAACCCTAGGCTCAGATGGGCCTAAGGCCCACCTAGTGGTGCGCCCCCCTCTCTTCCCCCTTGGCCGCCTCCCCTAGATGGGATCTAGGCTGGCCGCCACCCCTAGGGGTGGAAACCTAGGTGGGGGCGCAGCCCCTCCCCTCCCCCTATATATACTTGAGGTTTGGGCTGCCCAATACACACGAGTTCCTCTCCTTCTTGGCGCAGCCCTACCCCTCTCCCTCCTCGTCTCTTGCGATGCTTG
Source organism: Triticum urartu (assembly GCF_003073215.2). Taxonomy (NCBI): domain Eukaryota; kingdom Viridiplantae; phylum Streptophyta; class Magnoliopsida; order Poales; family Poaceae; genus Triticum; species Triticum urartu. Next base: position 58,475,182 of record NC_053028.1, read on the forward strand.
GCGAAGCCCTGCTGGAGTACCACGCTCCTTCACCACCACCACGCCGTTGTGCTGCTGCTGGATGGAGTCTTCCTCAACCTCTCCCTCTCTCCTTGCTGGATCAAGGCATGGGAGACGTCACCGGGCTGTACGTGTGTTGAACACGGAGGTGCCGTCCGTTCGGCACTAGGATCGTCGGTGATTTGGATCACGACGAGTATGACTCCATCAACCCCGTTCTCTTGAACGCTTCCGCGTAGCGATCTACAAGGGTATGTAGATGCACTCTCCTTCCCCTCGTTGCTGGTTTCTCCATAGATAGATCTTGGTGACACGTAGGAAATTTTTTGAATTTCTGCTACATTCCCCAACAGTGGCATCATGAGCTAGGTCTATGTGTAGTTACTATGCACGAGTAGAACACAAAGTAGTTGTGGGCGTTGATTTTGTTCAATATGCTTACCGTTACTAGTCCAATCTTGATTCGGCGGCATTGTGGGATGAAGCGGCCCGGACCAACCTTACACGTACGCTTATGTGAGACCGGTTCCACCGACTGACATGCACTAGTTGCATAAGGTGGCTGGCGGGTGTCTGTCTCTCCCACTTTAGTCGGATCGGATTCGATGAAAAGGGTCCTTATGAAGGGTAAATAGCAATTGTCATATCACGTTGTGGTCTTTGCGTAGGTAAGAAACGTTCTTGCTAGAAACCCATAGCAGCCACGTAAAACATGCAAACAACAATTAGAGGACGTCTAACTTGTTTTTGCGGGGTATGCTATGTGATGTGATATGGCCAAAGGATGTGATGAATGATATATGTGATGTATGAGATGATCATGTTCTTGTAATAGGAATCACGACTTGCATGTCGATGAGTATGACAACCGGCAGGAGCCATAGGAGTTGTCTTAATTTATTTATGACCTGCGTGTCAACATAAATGTCATGTAATTACTTTACTTTATTGCTAACCGTTAGCTGTAGTAGTAGAAGTAATAGTTGGCGAGGCAACTTCATGGAGACATGATGATGGAGATCATGATGATGGAGATCATGGTGTCATGACGGTGACAGTGATGATCATGGAGCCCCGAAGATGAAGATCAGAAGGAGCAATATGATATTGGCCATATCATGTCACTATTTGATTGCATGTGATGTTTATCATGTTTATACATCTTATTTGCTTAGAATGACGGTAGTAAATAAGATGATCCCTCATTAAAATTTCAAGAAAGTGTTCCCCCTAACTGTGCACCGTTGCGAAAGTTCGTCGTTCCGAAGCACCACGTGATGATTGGGTGTGATAGATTCTTATGTTCGAATACAACGGGTGTTGACGAGCCTAGCATGTACAGACATGGCCTCAGGACACATGCAAAACACTTAGGTTGACTTGACGAGCCTAGCATGTACAGACATGGCCTCGAAACACAAGAGACCGAAAGGTCGAGCATGAGTCGTATGGTAGATACGATCAACATGAAGATGTTCACCGATGTTGACTAGTCCGTCTCACATGATGATCGGACACAGCCTAGTTGACTCGGATCATGTAATCACTTAGATGACTAGAGGGATGTCTATCTGAGTGGGAGTTCATAAGATGAACTTAATTATCCTGAACATAGTCAAAAGGTCTTCGCAAATTATGTCGTAGCTCACGCTTCAGTTCTACTGTTTAGTTATGTTCCAAGAGAAATTTAGTTGAAAGTTGATAGTAGCAATTACGCGGACTAGGTTCGTAAACTGAGGATTGTCCTCATTGCTTCATAGAAGGCTTATGTCCTTAATGCACCGCTCAGTGTGCTGAACCTCGAACGTTGTCTGTGGATGTTGCGAACATCTGACATACACATTTTGATAACTACATGATAGTTCAGTTAAATGGTTTAGAGTTGAGGCACCGAAGACGTTTTGAAACGTCGCGAAACATATGAGATGTTTCGAGGGCTGAAATTGGGATTTCAGGCTCGTGCCCACGTCAAGAGGTATAAGACCTCCGACAATTTTCTTAGCCTAAAAACTAAGGGAGAAAAGCTCAATTGTTGAGCTTGTGCTCAGATTGTCTGAGTACAACAATCATTTGAATCAAGTGGGAGTTGATCTTCCAGATGAGATAGTGATGTTTCTCCGAAGTCATTACCACCAAGATGCTAGAGCTTCGTGATAAACTATAACATATCGAGGACATATATGGTGATCTTTGAGATATTCACGATGTTTGACACCACAAAAGTAGAAATCAAGAAGGAGCATCAATTGTTGATGGTTGGTGAAACCACTAGTTTCAAGAAGGGCAAGGGCAAGAAGGGATACTTCATGAAACGGCAATTCAGCTGTTGCTTTGGTGAAGAAACCCAAGGTTGAAACCAAACCCGAGACTAAGTGCTTCTGTAATAAGGGGAACAGCCACTGGAGCAGAATTACCCTAGATACTTGGTAGATTAGAAGGCTGGCAAGGTCGATAGAAGTATATTGGATATACATTATGTTAATGTGTACTTTACTAGTACTCCTAGTAGCACCAGGGTATTAGATACCGGTTCGGTTGCTAAGTGTTAGTAACTCGAAATAAAAGCTACGGAATAAACAGAGACTAGCTAAAGGTGAGATGACGATATGTGTTTCCAAGCTTGATGTGATCAAGCATCGCATACTCCCTCTACCATCGAGATTGGTGTTAGACCTAAATAATTGTTATTTGGTGTTTGCGTTGAGCATAGACATGATTGGATTATGCCTATCGCAATACGGTTATTCATTTAAGGAGAATAATGGTTACTCTGTTTATTTGAATAATACCTTCAATGGTCTTGCACCTAAAATGAATGGTTTATTGAATCTCGATCGTAGTGATACACATGTTCATGCCAAAAGATATAAGATAGTAATGATAGTACCACCTACTTGTGGCACTTCCACGTAAGTCATATCGGTATAAAACGCATGAAGAAGCTCCATGTTGATGGATCTTTGGGCTCACTCGTTTTGAAAAGTTTGAGACATGCGAACCATGTCTATTGGTGTATATGCATGAAGAAACTCCATGCAAATGGACCGTTTGGACTCACTTGATTTTGAATCACTTGAGACATGCAAATCATACCACATGGGCAAGATGACTGAAAGCCTCGTTTTCAGTAAAATGGAACTAGAAAGCAACTTGTTGGAAGTAATACATTTTGACCTCGGGCAAGTATCGTACCGCTAGACAAAGGGAATTGTATACAGGATTGATCGAATCCTCGACATCGTGGTTCATCCGATGAGATCATCGTGGAACATGTGGGAACCAACATGGGTATCCAGATCCCGCTGTTGGTTATTGACCGGAGAACGTCTCGGTCATGTCTGCATGGTTCCCGAACCCGTAGGGTCTACACACTTAAGGTTCGATGACACTAGGGTTATAGGGAATAGATATACGTGGTTACCGAATGTTGTTCGGAGTCCCGGATGAGATCCCGGACGTCACGAGGAGTTCCGGAATGGTCCGGAGGTAAAGATTTATATATGGGAAGTCCTGTTTTGGTCGCCGGAAAAGTTTCGGGGTTTATCGGTAACGTACCGGGACCACCGGGAAGGTCCCGGGGGTCCACCAAGTGGGGCCACCAGCCCCGGAGGGCTGCATGGGCCAAGTGTGGGAGGGGACCAGCCCCAAGTGGGCTGGTGCGCCCCCCACCAAGGCCCAAGGCTCAAGGGAGAGTGGAAGGGGGCAAACCCTAGGCTCAGATGGGCCTAAGGCCCACCTAGTGGTGCGCCCCCCTCTCTTCCCCCTTGGCCGCCTCCCCTAGATGGGATCTAGGCTGGCCGCCACCCCTAGGGGTGGAAACCTAGGTGGGGGCGCAGCCCCTCCCCTCCCCCTATATATACTTGAGGTTTGGGCTGCCCAATACACACGAGTTCCCCTCCTTCTTGGCGCAGCCCTACCCCTCTCCCTCCTCGTCTCTTGCGATGCTTGGCGAAGCTCTGCTGGAGTACCACGCTCCTTCACCACCACCACGCCGTTGTGCTGCTGCTGGATGGAGTCTTCCTCAACCTCTCCCTCTCTCCTTGCTGGATCAAGGCATGGGAGACGTCACCGGGCTGTACGTGTGTTGAACACGGAGGTGCCGTCCGTTCGGCACTAGGATCATCGGTGATTTGGATCATGACGAGTACGACTCCATCAACCCTGTTCTCTTGAACGCTTCCGCGTAGCGATCTACAAGGGTATGTAGATGCACTCTCCTTCCCCTCGTTGCTGGTTTCTCCATAGATAGATCTTGGTGACACGTAGGAATTTTTTTGAATTTCTGCTACGTTCCCCAACAAACTGAAACCTCATGAGTTAAACTATGCCACGCATGATTTGGAGCTAGCAGCCGTAGTACATGCATTGAAGACCTGAAGACATTACCTTATTGGAAACCGTTGTGATGTGTACACGGACCATAAGAGTTTGAAGTACATTTTCGCCCAGAAGGAGCTGAACCTTCGATAGAGGAGATGGTTGGAACTTATAAAGGATTATGACATGAAGCTACACTATCATCCAGGAAAGGCCAACGTCGTAGCAGGCGCTTTGAGCCGGAAGAGTTATGCTAATATCCTTTAAAGCAAGGGACTGCCGAAGGAATTAGCAGAGGACATCATGGAACTTCGATTGAAGATTGTTCCTAGAGGATTTATTGCAACAATGGAGGTCCAGTCGACATTGCTGGACAAAATTCGGGAAGCTCAGAAGGATGACAAAGAGATTGCCGAGATAAAGGAGAAGATGGGCAAAGGAAAGGCCAAAGGTTTTCGTGAGGATGAGCACGATACCCTATGGTTTGAGGACCGAGTTTATGTGCTCAATAACCAGGAGATCAGGAAGTTAATACTTCACGAGGCCCATGACTCACCCTACTCGATACACCCCGGAAACACCAACATGCATCTGGATTTGAAGGAACGTTTCTGGTGGACCGGTATGAAGAAGGATATTGCCGAGTATGTCGCCGTATGTGATGTATGTCAGTGTGTGAAGGCAGAACATCAGAAGCCAGCAGGACTGTTACAGCCTATGCTGATACCCGAATGGAAGTGGGATAAACTGGGCATGGACTTTATCACCGGATTGCCCAGGACCAAAGCAGGATATGATTCCATATGGGTGGTAGTTGATCGCTTGACCAAAGTAGCTCACTTCATCCCAGTGAAAACCACCTATACAAGTGCAAAGTTGGCCAAGATATATATGTCCAGGATAGTAGGTCTGCATGGAGTTCTGAGGACCATCGTATCAGATCGAGGAACACAGTTTACCTCAAAGTTTTGGCACCAGTTGCACCAGACTTTGGGAACGAGATTGGAGTTTAGTACAACATTTCACCCACAGACGGATGGACAAACAGAGAGAGTCAACCAAATTTTGGAGGACATGTTGAGAGCATGTGCGCTAGATTATGGATCTAGTTGGGATGACAATTTGCCATACGCAGAGTTTTCATACAACAATAGCTATCAAGCCAGTTTGAAGATGGCCCCATTTGAAGTCCTGTATGGACGAAGGTACAGAACACCGTTGATGTGGGACGAGGTAGGAGACTGACAGTTGTTTGGACCAGACTTGCTCAAGGAGTCTGAGGAGAAGGTTAAATTGATTCGTGACAGACTGAAGATTGCTCAGTCCAGGCAGAAGAGTTATGCAGACTCAAAACGCAAGGAGGTAACCTATGAAATTGGAGATCGAGCATATCTGTGAGTATCACCCTTGCGAGGAGTGAAACGTTTTGGAGTTAAGGGAAAGTTAGCCCTAAGATTTGTAGGACCGTATCGTATTTTGGAACAGATGGGAGAAGTTGCCTACAAGTTGGAGTTACCCGAGGGATTGTCAGGAGTTCATGACGTGTTTCACGTTTCACAGCTGAAGAAGTGTCATGCTGAGATGGCAGATGTACAGCTAAGAGATACAGTACCCCTGGAGGCGATTCAGTTGGACAGTGATTTGACTTATGAGGAGAAACCAGTTAAGATTCTTGAGTTTACTAGCAGAGTCACCCGCAGTAAGGTTATCAAGTTTTGTAAGGTTCAGTGGAGCCACCATACCGAGGATGAAGCCACCTGGGAACGGGAGGATGATCTTCCCAAAGACCACCCACACCTATTTTCTAGCCAACCCGAATCTCGAGGGCGAGATTCATCTTAAGGGGGGTAGGTTTGTAACATCCCAAATTTTTAATTTGGAATGTTATACATAGTCATCCATGCATATCATATTTTATTCGCATTTCGTCTCGCGATCCTCGAAATCCTAAGCAACTCAAGGACCCTCGGAGAGAGTTGGGGATTTCCCGGTTTTCAAATTTGATCTCTATCAAATCTTGAAAACGAGGATTTTTGGTTTTAATTATTTTCTCTCCAAAAATATTTCACACTAAAAATATACGAGAGGAGATAATATGACTTCTCCAAGATAATTGAAATATTGGAGGAAAAATATTAAAACCAAATAATTGTTTTATTTGGATTTTATTACAATTTTGTTTGTATTAGAAAAATTGCACGTTTTTCAAAATTGCATTTTAGGGCCAAGAAAATGTTCATCTCGTTCTAAATATTTTATTTAGACGGCGAAAATTTATTTTGGCATTTTTAGATTTTTATTCATTTCTTTTAGGATTTATTTCGGTCGGCGAAATTATTATTTTTTTAAAAAAAAGAGGTTCGCGCGCCGACTGGGCCTAAGGCCTAGCCGCACCAGGCCGCCGCCGCCGCCTTCCCCGCGAGCGCCGCCGCCGCCGACTCGGACTAGGAGTCCGAGCCGGACTCCTCTCCGCCGCCGTGTCTTGCCCCTCCTCCAAGCCGCCCCGCCCCACCCTTATATACGCCGCCACCCCGCCCCCAACACCCCACCACACAACCGCCGCCCGCGCCGCGCCAAGCCGCCGCCGCCGCAGTCCGCGCCGCCGCCGAGCGCCGCCGCCCCCTAAGCCGCCGCCCCGCCGGACCTCTCGCCGGAGGTAGCCGCCGCGCCCCGCCGCCGGTTTTTTAAAGACCGACCAGTGTTTTTAGAACCCTAGATCCGTTTTTTTAGGATTCGCCGGTTTTTCTCGGTTCTTCTATTTGGCGAACGTTCGCCCGAATGATCGTTTTAACGAACGGTTCTTCGCCCGTTAGAAACAGCCAACGAACGCTCGTTCGTTAGTCTGTTCGTCAGTTTTCTTTTATCGGATTTATTCCGCGATTTTCTCTGATCGCGATTTCTGATCCGATCTTAGTTTCTGTTTTTCTTTTCGCTCGTTAGTCGGAATCAGGCGATTCAAGCGCCTGGAGTTTCGTCTCGAAACCCTCTTTCCGCTTAACCAACTCAAACAAGTTTTCTCTACTGTAAAATTTGACGTAGTTTCAGATTAGTAAGCGAAGCTTTCTTTCTTTCGCCGTTTGAGTTTCGTTGCTCCATTTGATTTGATTCTTTTTGCGAACGAAGTTCTTAAGTTGAAACTTCTGGTCAACCTCTTTTGTTTGAGTTTTGCTTGTGCATCATTGCTTGTTACTTATGTATGCTATTGTTTGCTTGCGATAGAACACCCGGAGTGCGAAGCGTGCTACTACGAGTCCCTAGGTTTCACAAATCGTCAGCAAGGCAAGTAACACTTTGATCATATCCCTTTAATCACCCAGTTTTTATGCATTAGTCTCAATCCTCAAACATTGCATGATTAGGATGTTATTAATTAACTTGTGGTTTGGGAAGTAGTCGATGAGGTAGAACCTATTGCCCTGTTACATTCAAACCCTTGGGAGTTACTCTACGCGTTGCTTATATATACTATGCTATGCTATGCTCGTAGACGTGGTTTGGGTGAGTGAAATCCATGACAGATGTGAGATTGTTAATTAATGGTTCAACTTAAGGTGGCAACTTAATCAAACATCTGGGTGGATTGAGGCACCTGGAGTACCCAGTGTTGCCTGTATTTTTTGGAAATCCCGGAGTACCCGTGTGATCTTCCTATGGACCGCCACCCAGGCTCAAAGGGAACTGAGATGATTCATGCTAGAAACTTCCGTGTGCAGCCACAAGCTATTATGGGCTCTAGCATAGTTGAGTAAGTTACGTGAAGCTCTTGAAGAGGCAGATCAGCAGGTAGTGGGATGTAGGTTTGGTATGGTCTGTCCGGAGTAGAGAGTTAATGTTTCTGAAAGACCGTGTCTCGGTCATACATTTCTCAAACACCATGTAGTGCGAGAAATCAAACGGAGGCGATCGAGTCTTGTGGGGAAAAGTGTGCAAACCTCTGCAGAGTGTACAAACTAATCATGGTTAGCCGTGTCCCCGGTTATGGACAATTCTTGAGTATCTAGTACTTGGGTTATCACATGTATCTCATCACTCTTAATTAATATTGTTGGGTTGTTAATCACTTTAATTGGGATTGAGTTGGAGGAACCTTCTCAATGATGTTTCAACTACCATGATAGTTAAATAAAATATATTCCTTTGTTGTAGGGAAAAATTGGCTTTTCGCAAAACTGTAACCATAGAGCTTTCCACTAGCCAAATATGCGTGTAGTGATAGCATTATTCTGTTCTTGCTCTACTGTGTTACATTGCCAGCATATTCCATGTGCTGACCCGTTTTCGGGCTGCAACGTATTATGTTGCAGACTTTTCAGACGAGGAGTAAGGTTCGTTAGGTCGTTGCCGTGCAGCTCAGCTATGCCGTTGGAGTTGATGGACTCACTTTATCTTCCAAGCCTTCCGCTGTTATCGTATTAGATGGCCTTAAGCCATATTATTGTAATAAGTTCTCTCTTGAGACATTCGATGTAGTAAGTGTGTGATTGCTACTCTGTTATAAATCCTTCGACTACTGTGTGTGTCAGCATTACCGATCCAGGGATGACACTGAAGCACAAAGAGTTGACCATCTGAGGTCGGGTCGCTACAACCGTTGGGAAGACTTGGGGAAAGTTTTGTTGAACTTGCTGTAAAAAAACAGAAACTTTAGCGCTCACGAGAACTGCTGTCATTTTTATTTGAAGAGTGCTATTTAGTTAATTATTTTTGCAGATGATTAATAGATAAATTCCTCACGTCCAGAAATTTATTTTAGAATTTTTGGGGTTCCAGATCTTGCGCTAGCTACAGATTACTACAGACTGTTCTGTTTTTGACAGATTCTGTTTTTCGTGTGTTGTTTGCTTATTTTGATGAATCTATGGCTAGTAAAATAGTTTATAATCCATAGAGAAGTTGGAATACAGTAGGTTTAACACCAATATAAATAAATAATGAGTTCATTACAGTACCTTGAAGTGGTCTTTTGTTTTCTTTCGCTAACGGAGCTCACGAGTTTTCTATTTTGAGTTTTGTGTTGTGAAGTTTTCAAGTTTTGGGTGAATTCTTTTGATGGATCATGGAACAAGGAGTGTCAAGAGCCTAAGATTGGGGATGCCCATGGCACCCCCAAGATAATCCAAGGACACCAAAAAGTCGAAGCGTGGGGATGCCCCGGAAAGCATCCCCTCTTTCGTCCACTTCCATCGGTAATTTACTTGGAGCTATATTTTTATTCACCAACATGATATGTGTTTTGCTTGGAGCGTCTTGTATTATTTGTGTCTTTGTGTATTATTATACCACAATCATCCTTGTTGTACACACCTTTTGAGAGAGCCATACATGAATTAAAATTTAATAGAATGCTCTATGTGCTTCACTTATATCTTTTGAGCTAAGTAGCTTTGCTCTATGTGCTTCACTTATACCTTTTGAGCTAGTAGTTTTTCTCTATGTGCTTCACTTATATATTTTGAGCGTTATAAATTTTCCCTATGTGCTTCACTTAGACCTTTTAGAGCACGGTGGCGGATTTGTTTTAAACAAACTATTGATCTCTCATGCTTCACTTAAATTATTTTGAGAGTCTCTTAATAGCATGGTAATTTGCTTAATAATAATATGCTTGGTGTTCAAGATTTGTGAAACTTTCTTTTGAGTGTGTTGAATACTAAGAAAAGATTGAAACATGATAATTGTTTTGAGATATGGAGGTGATAATATTAAAGTCAAGCTAGTTGAGTAGTTGTGAATTTAAAGAATACTTGTGTTAAAGTTTGTGATTCCCGTAGCATGCACGTATGGTGAACCGTTATGTGATGAAGTCGGAGCATGATTTATTTATTGATTGTCTTCCTTATGAGTGGCGGTCGGGGACGAGCGATGGTCTTTTCCTACCAATCTATCCCCATAGGAGCGATGGTCTTTTCCTACTTCTAGATTTTTGCAATAAGTATATGAGTTCTTTATGACTAATGTTGAGTCCATGGATTATACGCACTCTCACCCTTCCACCTTTGCTAGCCTCTCTAATACCGCGCACCTTTCACCGGTATCATACACCTACCATATACCTTCCTCAAAACAGCCACCATACCTACCTATTATGGCATTTCCATAGCCATTGCGAGATATATTGCCATGCAACTTTCCACCATCTAGTTCATCATGACACACACCATCATTGCCATATTGCATATCCCGGTACACCGCCGGATGCATTCACATAGAGTCATATTTTGTTCTAAGTATCGAGTTGTAATTGTTGAGCTATAAGAAAAATAAAAGTGTGATGATCATCATTATTAGAGCATTGTCCCAAGTGAGGAAAGAATTATGATGACTATGATTCCCCCATAAGTCGGGATGAGACTCTGGACGAAAAATAAAAAAAGAGGCCAAAGAAGCCCAAATAAAAAGAGGCCATAAAATAAAAAAATAGAAAAGGCCCAAACAAATAAAAAAATGAGAGAAAAATAGAGAAGGGACAATGTAACTATCCTTTTACCACACTTGTGCTTCAAAGTAGCACCATGATCTTCATAGTAGAGAGACTCTCATGTTATCACTTTCATATACTAGTGGGAATTTTTCATTATAGAACTTGGCTTGTATATTCCAATGATGGGTTTCCACAAATTGCCCTAGGTATTCATGAGCTAGCAAGTTGGATGCACACCCACTTAGTTTCTTTTTGAGCTTTCATATACTTATAGCTCTAGTGCATCCGTTGCATGGCAATCCCTACTCACTCACATTGATATCTATTGATGGGCATCTCCATAGCCCGTTGATACGCCTAGTTGATGTGAGACTATCTTCTCCTTTTATCTTCTCCACAACCACCCTTCTATTCCACCTATAGTGCTATATCCGTGGCTCACACTCATGTATTGCATGAAGATTGAAAAAGTTTTGAAAAATTTAGAGTATGAAACAATTGCTTGGCTTGTCATCGGGGTTGTGCATGATTTAAACACTTTGTGTGGTGAAGATAGAGCATAGCCAGACTATATGATTTTGTAGGGATAACTTTCTTTGGCCATGTTGTTTTGAGAAGACATAATTGCTTTGTTAGTATGCTTGAAGTATTATTATTTTTATGTCAATATAAACTTTTGTCTTGAAACTTTCTAATCTGAATATTCATACCACAATTAAGAAGTTTTGCATTGAAATTATTCCAAGTAGCACTCCGCATCAAAAATTCTCTTTTTATCATTTACCTACTCGAGGACGAGCAGGAATTAAGCTTGGGGATGCCTGATACGTCTCCAACGTATCTATAATTTTTTATTGCTCCATGCTATATTATCTACTGTTTTGGACTATATTGGGCTTTATTTTCCACTTTTATATTATTTTTGGGACTAACCTATTAACCGGAGGCCCAGCCTAGAATTGCTGTTTTTTGCCTATTTTAGTGTTTCGGAGAAACAGAATATCAAACGGAGTCTAAACGGAATAAATCTTTGGGAACATGATTTTCTCACCGAACGTGATCCAGAAGACTTGGACCCTACTCCAGGGGATCAAAGAGGAGGTCATGAGGGTGGGGGCGCCCCCCCTAGGGCGCGCCCCTGCCTCGTGGGCCCCTCGGTGCTCCACCGATGTACTTCTTCCTCCTATATATACACACGTACCCCCAAACGATCAGAAGAGGAGCCAAAAACCTAATTCCACCGTCGCAACTTTCTGTATCCACGAGATCCCATCTTGGGGCCTGTTCCGGAGCTCCGCTGGAAGAGGGCCGTCATCAGAGAGGGCTTCTACATCATCCTAGCCTCTCCGATGAAGTGTGAGTAGTTTACCTCAGACCTTCGGGTCCATAGTTAGTAGCTAGATGGCTTCTTCTCTCTCTTTGAATCTCAATACAAAGTTCTCCCCTCTCTTGTGGAGATCTATTCGATGTAATCTTCTTTTTGCGGTGTGTTTGTTGAGACCGATGAATTGTGGGTTTATGATCAAGTCTATCTATGAATAATATTTGAATCTTCTCTGAATTCTTTTATGTATGATTGGTTATCTTTGCAAGTCTCTTCGAATTATTCGTTTGGTTTGGCCAACTAGATTGGTAGTTCTTGCCATGGGAGAAGTGCTTAGCTTTGGGTTCGATCTTGCGGTGTCCTTACCTAGTGACAGAAGGGGCAGCAAGGCACATATTGTATCGTTGCCATCGAGGATAACAAGATGGGGTTTATTTCATATTGCATGAATTTATCTCTCTACATCATGTCATCTTGCTTAAGGCGTTACTCTGTTTTTAACTTAATACTCTAGATGCATGCTGGATAGCGGTCGATGAGTGGAGTAATAGTAGTAGATGCAGAATCGTTTCGATCTACTTGTCATGGACGTGATGCCTATATACATGATCATGCCTAGATATTCTCATAACTATGCTCAATTCTGTCAATTGCTCAACAGTAATTTGTTCACCCACCGTAGAATACTTATGCTCTTGAGAGAAGCCACTAGTGAAACCTATGGCACCCGGGTCTATTCTCATTTTATCAATCTCCATCACTTTAATCTTGCTTTGCTTTTTTACTTTGCTTTTACTTTTTACTTTGCATCTTTATACCAAAAATACCAAAAATATTATATCTATCAGATCTCACTCTCGTAGGTGACCATGAAGGGATTGACAACCCCTAATTGCGTTGGTTGCGAGTAGCCATCTCTTTGTGCAGGTACGAGGGACTTGAGCGTGGCCTCCTACTAGATTGATACCTTGGTTCTCAAAAACTGAGGGAAATACTTACGCTACTCTACTGCATCATCCCTTCCTCTTCGGGGAAAACCAACGCAAGCTCAAGACGTAGCACTGAACCACGTAGGCAAGGCTCGTGCAAACCTCCCAGGTGTGCAAACGAGATATTGTTGTTAGACAACATTATACCTACGATACACAAGGAAGCGTTCATGGGCCCTGACTCCGGAATTGGCTAAATGCCAATACAACCCGAGTTAGTTTCCATATAAGTGATTCAAGATTAAAACCTTTTACACCTTTCGGAAGACTTAGAGTCTAACAAATATTTATGGAACTTAAAACTGATACGGGTAAAAATGTTTTATCCATAAAGCTCGACTTGTTGAAATAACAAGTTCAAGAGTTGACGACGATGAGGTTGTTTTCATTGTAGCGATGCTTAAAGTCGGTTCAGGTTGAACTAGCAATTGATACATATTTCAATCATGAGATATGAAACATGGATGACAATAGGATTTCCATCTGATGGAAATGAAACCAAGGACTTGCATGTGTTACAGTCCAAGGCATTTTGTCTATCCAGAGGATGCTAGTAAGGGTGCAAACTTCAGAGTTCCAGCGATGGACAAAAGAGAGCAAAATGGAGTTGGAATCTTCGTGCTTTGATGAAATGGTCAAAGGGGTTTGACTTTATCAATGGGTAACGAAGATGCTTGTAATTCAAGAAAGTAAGTGGGAGCGTAATAATATTTCTAAAAACCTTGTGTGCTTGACACATTGTTAATTGGAAATAAATTTCTTGACACGAATGAGGACTTCATTTGAAAATAGTTTTTTGATGAAGTGCTTAGGCTAAATAGCCTCAATATTAGGCATAATGATCTATGGAGATAGATTTACCTAATAGGGCTAAGCAATGAATACATATTGACAAGGTGCTAAAACCTTTTAGCATTTAAAACCGCCAAGGAGTGATTCTTGCCGGAGTCACATGGAAGAGTTTTTTGCAAGACTCGGTGTCCCAAAACACTGATGAGCAAAATACATGATGCAGATTCCACACACTTTTGTGTTTGGATTAATCATGTATTCCATGGTATGTATAACAACCAGATATGTCCGATACTCCCAAGGTATTGCGAGTATGGATACTAAAGTGATGAAAGTACTGATCGTGGGACAACAGTGAAATATGTCATTGAGTACTAGAGTAAGTAATGATGATATGTTTTCTTGCAAGCGGAGATCATGAAGAGTTCGTTGTAGAATGTTACATCGATACAATCTTCATCTTTTCGCCATGCGATTTTTGATTTAAGTTAAGGGTTTTGTGTAATACACAATATGGTGGCACGGTAGTTGGAAATTGTTCCCAACAGGATACTGTGGCGAATTCTATAACAAATGACTAAGTATGTTGACGCACTACAAGAAATATGTCAACTTGTGACCAGCACTATTGGTCACTGAATGGTCACTATTTTCAATTTGTGACCCTTTTGTGACCAAAAACATAAGGTCAAAAGCTGGCGGTCATAAACTGACTATAGCGACCTTTCTTCTGGAATGGTCGTAGACGTTTATGACCAAAACACGTCTACTGTGGCGTTTTGGTCACTAGAAACCTCCCCAGGCCACGTAGGCATCCAGCGTGGCAATCTGATGTGGCACAAGATTCAGCCCGGTCCAATTCGATTTTCTACATGGGCCTAGCCCAACAATTCGGCCTTTTCAATGTATTTTTTCTGTGATTTTATTAGCTACATGGGTCTGGCCCAACAATTCAGCCTTTGATTTCTTTGCATGGCCCTTTTAACAGCAGGTTTTCTTTTGATCTTTGTTTGGGCCATTATATATTACAGTTGGTCCCACCAATCAAATGGGTGCCACTTGTCATCATCTCACACATTGGGCCCACTTGACAGAAATTTCAAAATTGCTCAAATTATTTTCATAAATGGGTCCCACAAGTCAGGTATCCATTCCACAAACCAAATTCAATGCCAATATATTTTCCAGTACAGAAATGCATTTCAAGTAAACAATATTATTCTAAGAATATGTACATAACTCCAGCATTTGAATAACAATTAGCAAGGACATATACATCAAATTCTCAGCAAAATCAGGAGTACATCCAAATTCCAAGGGCAACATTACAACAAAGTCCTACATCTCCCTAGGAGCAGGAGGGATAAGAGAGCATGCATGCATGCCTAGATCCTGCATGCCTTGCTTCTTCCAACTTCGCCCCAGAGCTCACGTCAAAACATGAATGAAGGAAATCATCTGCATGTTATAAAACAAAATGGTTATGAACAAAATGTATGAACTGAAAGGAGCAAGCTATTTTGTATTTGAGAAACTGAAAAATGCACGAACAATTTTTCAGAAGATAACTGAAATTTTGTGCATGCATTTAGACAGGAAAACAAGGGCTTGTAGTATACACATTAATTAGAACAGGATCGCAAGACACAAATATAAGCTAGAATTGACAAGTACGCATTAATTTTAACATAGCATCACTAGCTCTCTTGTTGTCTGCATATTAAACGATATTGGAAAATGCTCAGGAGTGGGATTTTTGTTGGAAGGGACTTACGGTGGCCACAGACTTGTTCTTGGGGTTCTTCTGCTTGAACTCCACGCGGAACTCGCCCCTGACAATAACCAACCAACAAACAACAAGTTCAGAACAACGGCCGCCCGGAAACCACAGGGAAACAGGAAGGTGGTAAACATAAGGGCAGGTGAAACTAATAATTAACATCACAGGAGAGAAAACATAGATTGACTATATAAGAACAGTATATTCCTTAGCAAAAGATGCCGCTAGGACCTATACAGATTGACTGAACAGTATATTCCAACGCAAACACATGACAACAAAATCCTCTTCAATTTAACATGAGATATATAATACGTAAGTCACATCTAGCAACCTGTCTAGACTCTGGACATTATTACATAGAGCATCCTCTTCAAATTCCAATCTTTCTCTTCTTCACATATACTCTGTACAACATAATAGACAAGCCAAGCAAAATCTTCTAACTTGGTGGTAACAAGTGTACATATTTCAACTTTGAATGCCTTCAGATTAATTAGCAACTACCCAGACGCAAGGAGAGGAGGAGAGCATACCTTGGTTGCCGTCAACAGCCCAGCCGGGTCCTCTGTTCTACAAATCTGCAGCTTGTCGCCGAGCTCCACTAGTTAGCCATGGCACTCAGGAACCAGCTTCTGCTTCTGCCCTAGGCTGCAACAAACGCACACACAACGATACACTTATATCACCACCAAATGCGCCACATCAAATTGAAACAAGATCAAATCAAAAGAGTCACACAAATTCAAGGAAATGGTATAAAATCTGCCATCTTCATGCAAAACTTCAGTCACTCCCACCCACCATAAATTGCAATCTTACCCTCCAATTTAACAAGACATATAGTCAGTCATGTAAGCAACTTGTCTAGACTGTGGAAAGTTTGAAATTCAATTTATTTTTCTTTCCCCTATCTACACAAGAAACACTCGGTGGCTGTCAGGTATCAAGAACAATTCAACTGGTGAGTTTATTTTAGATTTCTCAATCAAGGTGACAGCAAGTCAGCCATGGGTACACTCAACAGCCATAGACCGACGTTTCAAAGTAGTACACACGACACAACTATAGATAGCATTGACACAAGAAATTTTGCTTTCCCCCTTGTAAGCTACTACAGAGATTACAATAGTTTACTTAATCACAAAGCACAGCTATGTAATTGATATGCAAAAGAAGACACATCTCCCATGTTTAGCAATCAGGATCAACCATGAAGCTTTCACTACTCCTACATCAGTAAGCTTTTACTACTCTTGTTGCTAGTGTTCTAAACCAACAGAGCAATGCTATAGGAGTAGAAAAGGGAACTAGAGGTAGGAGGGGGAGCCGCTCACCGGAGAGCTTGTGGTCACCGCCATACACAGCCGCCGTCATGCCTGTCACCTCAAGAAGCACCGCTGCGCCGGAGACGCCACCAGACATGTGCAAGAGCAGAGCACCTACTGCATCCAAATCCAAATCAAACAGGAATAAAAAATTAGGAATGGTTGCAACCATGCTTTTCAAGGCACACAACAGAAAAAATCACAAAGAATGAGATGACGCCTTTCCTGATCTGCTTCCCATACTTGGATCCAATGTTGGCCGTGTTCCGTGTTAAGGAGCTCAAGTTCAATGTGTAGCCACAGTATCCACAGCTGCCAATAAGAAACAAACAGCACACATCATCAAACTGGACATAGATGTTTTATATACAAACCTGAAGCTACAATCCTACTTTATGAATAGTTTGACCGGACTATGCGTGTCAAATGAAATATAACAAGTTTATGAATAGTTTGACAAAAGACAGAAGCGGAAGGCACCCGCACCTAGAAGAATTGTCCCGACTTTTGGTGCAAGCAGTAAGTTGACAGCAGGAGCCATGAGCCCCTAACAAATGATACAGAGATCTCGCTAGTAGGCAGAAATGAAGCATGGAATCTAGAGTAGCATATTTCAACCTCCTACACCTAGAAATGGCAGGGAAGCTCCCAATCTAGCACAAGGCGCAGCAGAGGACATGCACATGACCGCCGTCATCGTGGCAAATCAGGACGAGGCAGGCCGCAGAGGGCGGCGGCCAGACCCAGCGGCCGCTGCGCGCGCGATATGTGGTGCAGTCCCGGGGCCTACTACTCGTAAGCAAGGAGCAACACAACAGCATACAGCAGGCACGGATCTGGCGTAGATGGACGGATGGATGGAGAAGGAGCTGACCTCTCAGCGGAGCGTGTGGTCGAAGGAGCAGCGGGCGAGGTCCGGGGCGAGGGCGAAGGGGCCGGAGACGGAGGCTGGCCGCGCCGGGGACGCCATCAGATGCGATGCTTCGCGATCTGATGGTGGTGGCGGCGCTTGGCGCATGAGGATGAGAGGGTGGTGGTGTCGATCTGGATCGGGCAGACGCCGGCGGCGCGAGGAGGCATGGATCCAGCTCGTCGATGGCGCGGATCCGGAAGGCCCGCTGTGGCCATGGAGGGGGACATGACCCACTTGAGGACAGGGAGGCGTGGGGATTCGGGCTCCTCGCTGTCGACGACCATGGCGCGGGGGCGGCGGCGGCTAGGGTTTGGCGAGCGGGTGCGGGTGCGGGAGAGAAGGGTTCGAACGATGGGGAGTGGGGGGCTGTGTGGGTGAGGGGTGAGAGGGCTACGTGGGTGAGAGGGTGAGGGGATGAGGTCCGCCGTTGGATCCGGGAGCATCCGACGGTGTCTGATGCATGATCCGCGTGATATGCCTATGGACCAATCAGAACGCCACAAACAATTCGAAGACTTTGTGACCTTTTAAATAGGTCACGGAAAATCATTTTCCATTTTTAGTACTCAAAATGAGTTTTTTTGTAAAAGACCTACCAAATATTTGTTCAAGTGATATCATACTCTACAAAAGTTTACATCTTGGATTGGTAAACAGTATCGACAAAGGGATTTTTTATTTTCTTTGCGAAAAAGAACCATTTTCCATTTTCCGAGTGCCCAAAAGGAGTTTTTTGTAAAGGACCTACCAAATATTTGTTGCAAAATTGGACCAAATCATTTTTCCAAAATACTAGGCCATATTTAATGCACAATTGACCAAATGGTTGGGTGTAAAGAGTTTTGATCCACCTCTCGTGAAAAAGACAAATTTCCGCCGATTTAGCTGGAAGCGGATCAAATTTGAACTGCAGCTGCCTCATAGTTTGATATTTATTTTTTCCAAAAATAATTTCTAGGTACATAAGTATCTATTTAATCGGAGAAACACCAAAAAATTACAAGATTCAACCACTAGCTAGGAACGGTCATTCCCGCCGTTTTAACCGCATTTTGAAACGGGCATAAAAATTCAAAAAAAATCAAAAAATTGAGAAACCTTCGCATTGTGTCATCATATGTGGCCAAGTTCCCAGGAAAAATAACAAACTTGTAATACGGCAATTATTTTAAAAAAGTGTTCTCAGAAACAAGCTATCACGTGTGGAGATCAATGGCTTTCAAGCCAAATGATCAATCTTATGGCCACGTTCATGGCATAGTTTCTTCAAATGATCTCATATTGTGCACAAGGGTGCATATTGGAATGGCAAACAATGTTGCCTAAGGAAGTTTTCTTTTTCTTTGGACGAAAAAACCATTTTCCATTTTCCGAGTGCCCGAAAGGAGGTTTTTTTGTGAAGGACCTACCAAATAATTGTTGCAAAATTGGACCAAATCATTTTTCTAAAATACTAGGCCATATTTAATGGACAATTGACCAAATGGTTGGGCGTAAAAAGTTTTGATCCACCTCTTGTGAAAAGACAAATTTCCGCCGATTCAGGTGGAAACGGGTCAAATTTGAACTGCAGCTGCCTCATAGTTTGCTATTTATTTTTTCCAAAAATCATTTCTAGGTACATAAGTATCTATTTAATCAGAGAAACACCAAAAAATTGCAAGATTCAACCACTAGCTAGGAACGGTCATTCCCGCCGTTTTGACCGCATTTTGAATCGGGCATAAAAGATTCAAAAAAGATCAAAAAATTGGGAAACCTTCGCATTGTGTCATTATATGTGGCCAAGTTCCTAGGAAAAATAACAAACTTGTAATACGGCAATTATTTTAAAAAAGTGTTCTCAGAAACGAGCTATCACGTGTGGAGATCAATGGCTTTCAAGCCAAATGATCAATCTTATGGCCACATACATGGCATAGTTTGTTCAAATGATCTCATATTGTGCACAAGGGTGCATATTGGAATGGCAAACAATGTTGCCTAAGGAAGTTTTCATTTTCTTTCGATGAAAAAACCATTTTCCATTTTTCGAGTGCCCAAAAGGAGGTTTTTTTGTGAAGGACCTACCAAATAATTGCTGCAAAATTGGACCAAATCATTTTTATAAAATACTAGGACATATTTAATGCACAATTGACCAAATGGTTGGGTGTTAAAAGTTTTGATCCACCTCTCATGAAAAAGACAAATTTCTGCTGATTCAGTTGGAAGCGGGTCAAATTTGAACTGTAGCTGCCTTGTGGTTTGCTCTTTATTTTTTTCCAAAAATCATTTCTAGGTACATAAGTATCTTTTTAATCATAGAAACACCAAAAAATTTCCAAGATTCAACCACTAGCTAAGAACGGTCATTCCCGCCGTTTTGACCGCATTTTGAAACGGGCATAAAAATTCAAAAAAAAATCAAAAAATTGGGAAACCTTCGCATTGTGTCATTATATGTGGCCAAGTTCCTAGGAAAAGTAACAAACTTGTAATACGGCAATTATTTTAAAAAATTGTTCTCAAAAACGAGCTATCACGTGTGGAGATCAATGGCTTTCAAGCCAAATGATCAATCTTATGGCCGCATTCATGGCATAGTTTGTTCAAATGATCTCATATTGTGCACAAGGGTGCATATTGGAATGGCTAACAATGTTGCCTAAGGAAGTTTTCACTTTTCTTTGGACGAAAACACCATTTTTCATTTTTCGAGTGCCCAAAAGGAGGTTTTTTTGTGAAGGACCTCCCAAATAATTGTTGCAAAATTGGACCAAAACAATTTTTTAAAATACTAGGACATATTTAATGCACAATTGACAAAATGGTTGGGTGCAAAAAGTTTTGATCCACCTCTCGTGAAAAAGACAAATTTCCATCGATTCAGCTGGAAGCGGGTCAAATTTGAACTGCAGCTGCCTCATAGTTTGCTATTTATTTTTCCAAAAATCATTTCTAGTTACATAAGTACCTATTTAATCAGAGAAACACCAAAAAAAAATTCAAGATTCAACCACTAGCTAGGAACGGTCATTCCTGCCGTTTTGACCGCATTTTGAAACGGGCATAAAAATTCAAAAAAATCAAAAAATTGGGAAACCTTCGCATTGTGTCATTATATGTGGCCAAGTTCCCAGGAAAAATAACAAACTTGTAATACGGCAATTATTTTAAAAAAGTGTTCTCAAAATCGAGCTATCACGTGTGGATATCAATGGCTTTCAAACCAAATGATCAATCTTATGGCCACATTCATGGCACAATTTGTTCAAATGATCCCATATTGTGCACAAGGGTGTATATTAGAATGGTAAACAATGTTGCCTAAGGAACTTTTCATTTTCTTTGGACGAAAAAACCATTTTCCATTTTTCGAGTGCCCAAAAGGAGGTTTTTTTGTGAAGGACCTCCCAAATAATTATTGCAAAATTGGACCAAATCATTTTTATAAAATACTAGGCCATATTTAATGCACAATTGACAAAATTTTTGGGTGTCAAAAGTTTTGATCCACCTCTGGTGAAAAAGACAAATTCCCGCTGATTCAGTAGGAAGCGGGTCAAATTTGAACTGCAGCTGCCTCATAGTTTACTATTTATTTTTTCCAAAAATCATTTATAGTTACATAAGTACCTATTTAATCATAAATACATGGTTTGATGGCGATACGTCGAGGTTTGGGCGGTGGCCAAGGCCCCCAACTCTAGAGCGCGTAAACTCGCATGCCCGACGGGTGGTCACCGCATGACCGTGGCGTTGCCATGTGTTCTGGGCAGCCTACGCATGTCTAGTGCGTTGGGCACTCCCCAGGTAGGTTCTAGGAAGAAAATTACAACATAAGATTCTCACGAGGAGACCGATCGATGCTCAAACATGAATTAGCAGCCAAGTGTTTGATTAGCGGTACGGGAAATGCACATGGCCAATAGGCGTGAGTTTTTGCTGAGGATGATCATCTACTAAGAAGAATGTCTTTGCAAATTTTCAGATCAAAAGGAGGATCCTAGGTGGTACTTGCTTTGCAAAGTACCACACTGGACATAAATATGAATGTTGAAGCTGGGCTCAAAATAATGAATGGATTGAGCTGAAATTTGGTGGAGGATGGTTATTTGGGCATTGGAAAGCACCGTTGAAAATTGATACCATTTGTACATGCCAAAGTGGTACTTCCTTCACAATGCTCTTCTATGGACAGAAACTTGGGAAAACTAGTGAGAGAAATTGGATGAATGAAATGAGCTCAAATTTGGTGTAGGTAAGTTACATAGGTATGGTTATGCCTTGGTAGATTTTCAGATCATTTGGGTAAGCCTAGCTAGTACTTACTTCACAAAGCTTCTCTCGAGGTAGAAACTTTGAAAATTTCCTGAGAAAGATTGACTAGGAAAATGGAGCTGAATATTATCATGTGGCAATGATTTAGGTATGGAAGAGTGCCCAAAGAGTTTAAGGTTAATATGAGGGGTCTAGATAACACTTGCTTTGAAACGTGCCAATTAGACCATAAAATATAAATTGAACCTGGGGTCACATAGATAATTTTCCTGAGATGCAATTTGGAGGAGGGTGATAATTTGGGCATATGAAGAAACTGTATAAATTTCATGTCATTTGGATATATAAAAAAGGTACTTCCTTCACAATGCTTCTAGGTGTACAAAAACTTTGGAAATTTGTCGAGGAAGATTTGCTAGGAAAGTGGAGCTGAATTTTGTCATGCGGTAATGATTTGGATAGGAAAGAGTGCCCAAAAATTCCGAGGGTAATCAAGAATATATAAATAGCACTTCCTTCATAAAGTGATGTCGTGAACAGAATAGGAAAATGAATATTGTTGAATTAGTTTTGAACTAGGCAAGGAAGGATTTTTACATATTTGATGAAGATATGACCCAAAGAATTTATGAGATTTTTTTGGGAATTTTGGGAATGACAGAAATATAGGTTGCTTCACAACCTAGGGCAAAAACTGCCACATGGACATGACACATAGGCAAAACTGATGAGGTGGCGCCTAGTCATAGCAACCCACCACAATTTACAAGGTTATGACCATCTATATTGGTCATGATCAGCTAGAAATAAGGCAGCAGACCAGTGCTATCTGCTTTATGACCATTTCGTGTAAGGAAATTACGACCTTTCTGACCAAAATGGTCGTTATAGTTTAGGTTTTGGAGCCCCCCGAACAACTTTTGACCAATTGGTCTGAAATGGTCATAGATCTATGACCAATTCTTCCAGGGTCACTAACAGAAGATCACAAGTTGACATATTTCTTGTAGTGACGCTTTAGAAGCGACAAACAAGATGTTGAATCATATAGTTCATTCATGAACTTTGTATGGTTCCAAGATGGCTTTTGTCAATGGGACACTACTGCAGGTAGTTTCTCCATAACTCAGTCTGAGGAATCCAGGTTCAACCTGTGATTTACATACATAAAAGCCAAGTCCATATAAAATATGAATTTTGTGAAAGCGTGAAAACGTGAGGATATGCAAAGATACACACGGAGCTGAAGTCGTTAGATCCGTTGGACATTAGGCTATACCACAAGAGAAGCATTTTCTACACTAGTATGACATAGGTGTAAAGTGCATTAGAATTGACTAGATATTGACTCTAGTGCAAGTGGGAGTCTGTAGGAGATATGCCCTAGAGGTAATAATAAATGTTATTGATTATCTCCTTGTTCATAATTAGGTTTATGTTCCATGCTATAACTGCTATGGTTCTCGAGTCTACAAATAAAACGAGGCTTGGAGGAAGACTCATATGCACGTGTGGAATAATAAATGATAAGAAGTATTCCTAGTCTGGCCTCTAAGACTAGCTCAAGTGTTGCATGATGGTTCTGTTTTCTTGATCATGGGCATGTCTATGCCAGCAATTTTGAGGGCACAATGTTAAGAGAACATTTGAGTTGAATCGACCCGGACATATGTTATGCTATGAGATTCATTCGTCACAAGTTAATGGTTAATAACACAGAGAAGTTAATGTTTGCATAACTCCTTAGACCATGAGAGTATCGAGTTCCTTCATACTTGCATCATGAACTTTGGGGTTTGTTAAACATCATCCGTAACTAGGTGGCTATTATGGCGGCTTACGGGTTCACGGAAAGGTATGGCAAGTAACGAGATAGCTCAAGATTGGGATTTGCTCCTTCCACGATGGAGAGGTATCTCTGGGCCCTCTCGGTGTTACCGTATCCATCATCGGCTGGCCAGACAAAGGGTGATTTGATCACGGGGATGCCGGAACACGGAACGAGAAAAGAGAACAATACCGGTAACGAGGTAAATGGCATAGTGGACAAAGAGTTGATCCACAGGGATGCCAACATGTCTCACCTCGGGTATTCGTAACATATCGCAAAGCAACAAGAATAACACACGTCAACTGGAGGTTCACTTGAATATTCATTCGTGTGGGTATAGGGGTCAATATGGGTGTCCACGACTCCGATGTTGATCATTAATCGGAAGGGGTTCCAGGTCATGTCTATACTTCACTGAACCTATAGGGTCACACACTTAAGGGTCATCTATCTCCTGAATACTAGATAGGGAGTCTGAGAGAAAGTTTCCGGAAAAAAAATTCGGAGACAGCGAAAAAGTTTCGATAAGAGAGGTCACCGGATGAGTTTCGGTGAAACCGAAAAAGTTGTTTTGGGGTATGCCATTAAGTCAAAATGTTTTCCGCACATGCCTGATGATACGTCCATTTTGCATCATGATTTTATATCGATATTTATTGCATTATGGGCTGTTATTACACATTATGTCACAATACTTATGCCTATTCTGTCTTATTTTACAAGGTTTACATAAAGAGGGAGAATGCCGGCAGCTGGAAAAGGAGCAAATATTAGAGACCTATTATGCACAGCTCCAAAAGTCCTGAAACTTCACGGAAGATATTTCCAGAATATATAAAAAATACCGAGCGCAAGAAGTACCAAAGGGCGCCGACACCCTGGCCACGAGGGTGGGGGGTGCGCCCCCCTGCCTCGTGGGCCCCTTGGTGGCCCTCCGATGCCCATCTTCTACTATATGGAGTCTTTCATTGAGGAAATAATCATAAGCAAGCTTTCGGGACGAGACTCCACCGCCACGAGGTGGAACCTTGGCGGAACCAATCTAGGGCTCTGGCGGAGCTGTTCTGCTGGGAAAACTTCCCTCTAGGAGGGGGAAATCATCTCCATCGTCATCACCAACGATCCTCTCATCGGGAGGGGATCAATGTCCATCAACATCTTCACCAGCACCATCTCCTCTCAAACCCTAGTTCATCTCTTGTATCCAATCTTTGTCTCATAGCCTGGGATTGGTACCTGTGGGTTGCTAGTAGTGTTGATTACTCCTTGTAGTTGATGCTAGTTGGTTTACTTGGTGGAAGATCATATGTTTAGATCCATTATGCATATTAATACACCTTTGATTATGAACATGAATATGCTTTGTGAGTAGTTACGTTTGTTCCTGAGGACATGAGAGAAGTCTTGCTATTAGTAGTCATGTGAATTTGGTATTCGTTCAGTATTTTGATGAGATGTATGTTGTCATCCCTCTAGTGGTGTCATGTGAATGTCGACTACATGACACTTCACCATTGTTTGGGCCTAGAGGGGGGCATTGGGAAGTAATAAGTAGATGATGAGTTGCTAGAGTGACAGAAGCTTAAACCCTAGTTTATGTGTTGCTTCGTAAGGGGCTGATTTGGATCCATCTGTTTCATGCTGTGGTTAGGTTTACCTTAATACTTCTGTTGTAGTTGCGGATGCTTGCAATAGGTCATAATCATAAGTGGGATGCTTGTCCAAGTAAGGGCAGTACCCAAGCACCGGTCCACCCACATATCAAATTATCAAAGTACCGAACGCGAATCATATGAACGTGATGAAAACTAGCTTGACGATAATTCCCATGTGTCCTCGGGAGCGCTTTCCTTCATATAAGAGTTTGTCCAGGCTTTTCCTTTGCTACAAAAAGGATTGGGCCACCTTTCTGCACCTTATTTACTTTTATTACTTGTTGCTCGTGACCAATTACCTTATCACAAAACTATCTGTTACCGATAATTTCAGTGCTTGCAGAGAATACCTTGCTGAAAACCGCTTATCATTTCCTTCTGCTCCTCGTTGGGTTCGACACTCTTACTTATCGAAAGGACTACGATAGATCCCCTATACTTGTGGGTCATCACCTGATAATTCTTGGAGGGTGACAGAATCATTTTGGAATTTTCAGAAATAAAAACCGGAAATGTTCCGGAGCTGCCGGAACCGGTTCAGATGCTTTTCGCAGATGAAAATCACTAAACTGGAATTGTTCCAGAATGCGTTGAAAATTATTATGGTGGGTACTGGAAATGTTCTAAGCCCACATAAATATTTTCAGTTCGAACGGGCGTTGAAAAATGTCATCGTGAATAGTGAAAGGGCTTTTTGGGATATTTTATGGAAAGCCGCCTTTTGGGGCTTTGCCCAAAAGATCTTGGGGTGTGACATGGATGAATAGGAGCCCTTTTTGGGACCCCTCATGGGGGTGT
Source organism: Triticum urartu (assembly GCF_003073215.2). Taxonomy (NCBI): domain Eukaryota; kingdom Viridiplantae; phylum Streptophyta; class Magnoliopsida; order Poales; family Poaceae; genus Triticum; species Triticum urartu. The sequence goes on from NC_053028.1 coordinate 58,501,593, forward strand.
GGCCGGCCACACTTGGGGCTCCACCTTGGAGCCCTTCTTGTTCCTTGGTTTCACTTTGATGCCCTTGAGGAAGGACTTCATTCATGTGCCTTTGGGTTTTAATGTAAAACCACCCTACCCCTTGGGATTTCCTATAAATAGAGGTGGAGGGGCAGCCCTCCACTCTCATCCCTTCTCACATACAAGTGACATGCATGATCTGGCTTCTCTCTCCCTCCCAGCGAAATAGTTTCGTAGAGCCGAAAGGTTGTTTGGGTTCCGGTGGGAACTAGTTTTGGACGGCGAAGCCCTGCCGGATAGATGACACCGTATGTGTGCAACCCCATAGAGAGGTCGTAGTTTCGATCCTTTTACCCGAGGGGCTGTTTTGAGAGTGCCTCCCGAAGGGCTGTCCAAGTGATAGTCCGAGTTCTGTGAATCCTCCCGGAGGGCTGTCCGAGTGACCGTCCGAGTTTTGAGGGTCCTCCCGAAGGGCTGTCCGCGACACCGTCCGAGGGACTGTCCGACCACCTCCCAGAGGTGTGTCCGTGGGGAAGATGAGGGTATACATCCTTGCGGTTGGGAGGTTGTAAATCCTAGCTGCGGGGATCTGCACCACCGTTCGTCATCGACTCCACTTCCGCTGTGCTACGAGTCGGTAACAAAAAAGATCAAACCTTGTATGCAGTCTCCATAGTGGTCCTGAGCTGGTGCGTAGGTCAGATTTTTTTTGTTTTCTGTCGCGTTCCTTTACATGCTTCGTTTTGGATTAATGGGAAGAGCACATTGTGTGCGGGAGTTACATATTGAGGTTGATGAATGCTAGCACAATCTGAGCTATTAAATAGATATTGTCGACCTACTCCTGGCCTCGCCTTATAAAGGGGACTAGAGCCAGGATTTTATGGGGAGCATAACTGACCTCGCCACGGGAGCTTCTTGGCTTGCACGTCAAGATCATGCCTTATTCGGAAGCTGGGCACTCCGACACTATGTCGGGCTTCCCAATCAATGGGCCACCCCTCTGTGGTGTACCATCACCCATGACTCCACCACTTTATGCCAGTGAGTCAATAAAGCAGAATTGCATGCATGAGTCTATTCTCTCCCCTCTCCCCCCAAAAAATCCATCCATTTTATTTATGTCTTATATTTAGTCAACTCATATCTTTTACACTAAAATTTATTTATTGATTTTCTATATATTTAAATTCATGATGTCAAAACCTTTAGAACAAGGGCAATCTTGGATACAATTCAAGCACATTTAAATTTTAATGTTTCAATACACTTATTTCACTCAATCTATATTTAGTGTAGCAAATGAGTGAAATATTTTTTTTGAAAAGTTTTGAAATTAGTCCATATATTTTTTGAAATTCACTTATTTCACTCAATCCATATGAACATTTCAATGGACTTATTTCAGTCAATATATTTTAGTGTGTGAAATTAGTTTTTAGAAACGAGTGAAATCCGGTTTTTGAAGTAAGTGAAAGTGTTTTCTTGAATTGAGGGAAATCATTTTTTGAAATGACTGAAGACAAATTTATTGAATTGAAAATTAATATTTTGAAATAAGTGAAATCTTTTTTTAAATGAGTGAAATTGGTTATTCGATATTATGTGAATTCCTTTTTTGAATGGAGTGAAATCGATTTTTGAAATGAGTAAAATAGTTTTTTGGAAATGAGTGAAATTGGTTTTTTGAAATGAGTGGAACCATTTTTTCATGGATTAGAATTTGTTTATTGAAATGACTGAAAGCAGTTTTCTAAACGAGGAAAATCTATTCCTAAAATGAATGAAATAGTTTTCTTGAATTGAGTGAAATCGTTTTTTAAATGACAGAAATCAATTTATTGAAATGGGTGAAATCCTTTTATTGAAATGAGTGAAATCCTTTTTTGAAATGAAATAATTTTTTTGTGAAATGAGTGGCTCGGTGTTTGGCAATGTGTGAAATTTTTGAAATCACTTTTTGAAATAGTAGAACATTGTAATGTTTTTGAAATCCTACCGTTAAGTCGTTCAAGATTTTCCCAAGTTTGCGCTATATCTCTCCTCAATCATTGCAAGAAGAATAAGTAGCATGCCTCTCTGTTGCTTGTCAACAATTAAAGTTGACGAAGGGTAAGAATGACATAATTCTTATTCTTGTTTCCTCAAGATGATTTAATTCTTTCTACCGGAGTTCGTTTGTGATATCAATTTCAAATCATTGCAAGGCTTCATCTTGTTATTTTCAACTTTCCTTCGTTTGATCATTCTTTTATTCCGGAGTTCTGCATGGAGGCTGTACATGGTGGTTTATCAAAGAGTGCATTCGTTATCTAAGCATTCGGCAACACACTTGTTGGAGGAGCTCAAGTGCTCTTCATCTTGCATTCTGAAGTGCAATCCCTTCTTCCTTATCTTTTGAGGTGGTAGTATATCATTCTTGATTCATAAGGAGTCATGAATTGAAGTTGTCAAGAATGAGATATTTTAAACCCATCAATCTCTTCATTGGATTTATCTTGGTATAGATTTCACCTAAAGCCTTCCCTAAGAAATGCTGCTAATTATGGTGCCTACCGATAAAACAAGCTTTCTCTTATTCTCTCGGTGAAAGAAGCTTCTCATCTCTTGTTGCTCCCAATCAAATATTTTGTTTTTGTTAGTGGCAGGTTTTCACCTCATAATTTTGGGATATTTTCCATAAGACCATTTGAAAACATACCTTTGTTGGTTGATTCATTAAAAAACTCTATTCAAGTCTTCTTCGTAATGATGCTTTCAAATTCACTTGTGGTAGAAGATGTTGGTTTTCTCCGTTAATTCGTTCCACAGGCATCGTGTTGTTCTCTCTTTTCCAAGTTCTTTCCATCTCATCAAGTTTTACTTCTCTTTTCAACTGAAGTGCTGTTCGAATTTGTTCTTTCTTGTTCCTTGTTTATCTCGTTTCAACCGGAGTGATTGCATGTTCTTTCTTGACCATTTGTAACCCCTTTCATGTGCCTTTGCAATCGCAAGGTTCTCATGGGTGTTCCTTGTTCCTCTTTTCTACAGGAGTGCTCTCAACTTCGTTCATCTCCGTTTTATTATTTCTTTAAAGTTGTTCAACCTCTCAAGGTCTGTGGTTTCACTCGTTTGTCAAAGCAGCAACTTCGTTTACCTTGTCATCTTCCTCTTCTCATTCCTAGATCTCAGGGCGAGATCTCTTGTAAGTGGGGAAGAGTTGAGACAGCCTGAGCCCGACGCTCCAAATGCCTTCAAGTTATTTCGTTGTAGCCGCATTATTTAATTATTTGTTGTATTTCATCATGTCATCATGAGCATTGCATCCACATGTTTTCATAAAACTTGCATCCGTTCGTAGTTGCTGATTCTCTCAGTTCTCATCGTTGACTGTCCGAGACCACACTTGCAACCTAGATCTTCGTTTTCTCTCTTGCCTAAGCCGGAGTCTCTCCGCGCGATGCACAAATCCACTCTCACGTGTGCGTTCGAAAACTGCCCCCGAACCCGATCCACTCGATCGTGACCAGTGGGTTCGGATCACCCCCTACATCCCTAAACATCTTCGGTTTCTTCATTAGAACACCCGTTTGTCGCGGAGCCATTCCTAAAACCATCTCCTTTCCAAGGGCATGTACAATGATTCTATCTTAAGAATGTCACGTAGGATAAATGATGAGGTGGAGGAGAGAGAAATCATAAGAAAAAGCTTGTCTTCTCTTATTTAAGAGAAGACGAAATATGATCTCTTAGCATAATATGTTTCACCATGTTTTTAGGAATAACTAATTATTAAAGATAAGACTAAAAGATGACCCATTGTAAACACATTTTCTTGTCATCTCCAAATTACATGTAAGACTTAAAATAAGGGCCATCACTCTGCGCCGGTCGACCGGCCAGAGCCTTGTGCCGGTCCCCGCGCGTCCGTTGGGTTCGCCCATGTATAACCGTTGGATCTCTATCCCCACGTCATCTACTCTGTGCCCACTTCGTCTAGATCTTGTAGAAATAGAAACGTAGTGTTGACCTTTCTCGCGAAAACGGCTTGCGCTGGCATGCCTCACAGCTCCGCGACGGCACAAGCGGCTGCCGGCCACAAATTCGCAGCCCCCACTCGCTGCACCAGCCTGCCTGCTCCGTGCCATGCGTCTGAATGAAGAAAATCCAGCCGCCATTGAATCACTATCAGCTTGTCGTACTGGGTTGAGAAAAAATGTCGCCATTGAAGCTTTTTTCGCCTCGCCGCGTCGCCGCATATCCCGGACACACCACTCCTCGCAACTCGCCATCGCTGCTTGTAACAGGGGTGCCGATTCTATTAGGTTCCAGTCGTTGTCGTAGCACCTTGGCTCGCCCAGGTCGCAAGGACCTCTTCTTCGCCCGTAGTAGCAAATCACCTTGCCGGTCGTAGCAAATCGGTTCGCATGTTGCAACATCTCGCCGGGGCGCCAGGACCTCGCCTTGGCTCATGGTAGCAAATTGCATCGCCAGTCGTAGCAAATTGCTTCACCGGTTGCAACAGTTTCATAGGGACGCCAGGGCCTCACCTCGCCTGTCATAGCAAAATCGCTTCATCGGTTGCAGCATCTAGCCAGTCGCCCGGACCTTGCCTTCAGTCGTCGTAGAATCTTGGGTCGCTGGTCATAGCAAATCGCTTCACCGGTTGTAGCATCTCACCGGTCGCCGAGACCCTGCCTTCGGTCGTTGTAGCATCTTGGGGCGCCGGTTGCAGCAAATCGCTTCGCCGGTTGTAGCATCTTGCCGGTAGCCGGGACCTCACCGTCGACCATTGTAGCATCTTGGATCGCCGGTTGTAGCACTTTTGGGCATCGGTTGCAGCAGAAATCGCTTCACCACGGCTCATGGGATCCGCAAGGGTTGCAGGCAGCCATGGATGCGGGGAGCTAGCGGGGATGTGAATTGACGAGAAGGATGGGATGGAAGAGGGGCTCGCCGGCCACGATGGAGGACGAGGTTGGGCGCCGAGTAGGCCATGAAGCTACAGTCACTAGCGCAATGGATGGTGGCAAAAAAAAGGGAAAATAGAGGTAGCGAATCGAGGAGGAAGACATCCACGAAGGGATAAGGGAAAAGACAGTGCACTGGCCCCACAGGACGATGTGTGGGGGAGGGAAGGGCTGGGAGCGTTTGATCTAATTGTATCGGACGCACTGCGCACGACCGGCCTAAGCTTCGGCCGGTCTGCCGGTCATAAATGTTTTCCTAAAATAAGACTATCTTATCAATCATTGTACATGCCCTAAACCAACGGATCCGGCTTGCCTGCTTCCTCCCCATGCTCCCATCCGTGCTCCCACTTCATTCTACGGTTGTCTTTTTTCCTTTTTCTTTTTTTCTAATCTAATCATCTCTCCCCCTGATTTTAAGGGGATGAGGCCGGGCCTTATTTTGTTCCAATCAAATCAAGCCACGTACGCGAGAGCACGGATGAGCACACGCCGAAGAGCAGGCAAGTCTCATCCTAAACCAACCCTAGACCAATCGCTAAAACCTAGGCCTCCTGTCTCATCCAACGCGTCTCCGCCGCCGCCACTCTCTCCCTCCTCTTCCCCACCCAGCCAACGAACCCCTTCCTGCTCCCCTTCTCCACCCTTGGATGAAGATCCAAGGGATCTCCTCGCGCCAGCCAGGGCCTTCCCGCAGCTTTCCTCGCACTGGACCGGGAGGAGCCCGGTCTCTCGAGCGCCTCCTCGCCGCATCGCGCCGGCCGACCGCCGACGACCCGAGACCAGGCGCCACAAGCAGATGAGCCCCTACCTTCTCTCAGGAACCACACGCCATGGCTGGAGCTCCACGCCCCACCTTCCTCGCCTCGCTGCCAGGGCCGGTCCTAACTTTTCGGAGGCCCGGGGTGAATGCAAAAGGTGGGCCTAATATAGTGCAAAAAATAAATTATATCGATACAAAGCATAATCAGCGCAAAAAAAAGAGAAACAAAGCACATCATTTTTTTCGGCCTAAAAGCATCTCGTTTTCATTACCAAATAAAATATATTGGATCTAACTTATATGCTAGCATTTTCTTTCTTTTTTTCTCAAAATTATGTTTTTAGGCAACATTTTACAAGAAAGGAGCGGAAATACCTGAATTTGTCGAATGAAAAATAGAAGAAATTCAACTATATATCCAACCCAAGCATATCAGATCTTCCTAGGGTCCCCGTATCCTCAAATAAGCAACATGTACAGATATAGAAGACCTGTCGGTGAATCGCTAGAAAACCAAAAAAACAGTACAAAGATCAAGCGGAAAAAGACTCTAAAATTACAAGAACTTTGTAGGCTTTTGACCCAAAAAGCTGTCCTGTTGCAACTTGCAAAGTGACCGTGCTTATGAAGTGTTGCCTTTGCGTGCTGTCGTCCGTTACATAAGAATACTTAGGCTAGTCATAGTGGGAGTAACTTAGTTAATAACATAACGCACTTCAAGAAAAATTTGCTTATGTGACATGTAGTTAATGAGAAGTGGTAACATAATATGTTACTGTAACATAGCGCTTCCCAATACAAGATGAGTTTACAAACTAATAAATGAAGTCCTCTGTGACACTACTACTATGTTACTTTGCACTATAAAGATAGTAATTTAGACTAGTGTCATATGCATGACACTAGTATAAGTTACTCTCCACTATGACCAGCCTTATAGGCAAACCCATAGGCGAGTGAGATGGTGAAACTCAAAGTGGGTCAAAGAAATCAGCTACAGCAGTAATGTCCATTAATTTGCTAGACATGCTGGGTGCTTCGGGAGTAGGAGCAGAACAGGGAACGAGCATACCGAGGGAGAAGAAACGACGACGGTTGGTGTTACAAGATGGATCGATTAAATCAAAATTGGGATAGTGCTTTTCAGAATTCACGTAACCTGCTGCTTTTTTTAATAGAACGTAACCTGCTAATTGGGCTTCAGGCTTTACGGCGCTTTTTGTTTGGCAGACGGCAGTGTAGTAGTATAGTACATACTCTGGGTCGGGGCCCCCCATCAGGCTGGGCCCTAGGGCGTCGCCCTTCTTGCCCCTACCCAAGGCCGGCCCTGCTCGCTGCCGCAGCAACAACAGCAGTTTGCCAAGCCCCGGCACCGCTCCTCCTCTGCCCACCACCTTTGGCAGTCGCCGCCGCCGACCAGCAGGTCCTTGCCGCGCCCGTGCACCCCTTCCTCCTCCCTATTCTCTCCTTCCCGAGCTCACTTCTCTCTCCTCTGATTTCTCGGTTGCCCAGATGCGCTGCTGCCGTCCGTTCGTCTACAGCGACCTCCGGCCTCGCCCGCGCCGGCCCCGCCGCAAGCCGCCCTGCTCTCTGTGCTCGCCGTCGCTGCCATCCCGTGCGCCCGCCTCTGTTCGCCTGCAGCGAGCGACAGAGACATCCCCGTGCCCGTTGACCGCATCGGCCAGCTGCGTGGGCCGCGCCAGACCCAACTGCCTCCCCTCCAGCTCCTGGGCCGAGCCCATGGTGAGGCCACCCTCTTTTCTTTTTGCTCCTGTTGGGCCAGCCAGTTTCGGCCCGTTCACTGTGTTTTTTTCGCCGGACGAATTTGTCAAATTATACAGTGAATGCTGTTTTACAGATTGGACCTCCATGTTGATGCATATTATAAATAAATAACCGTGCATCGGATTAAAACAAACTTAATATGTAAAATGATCAGAATTTTGTGTAGATTAATAATTTCCAACGTTCATCCATGATAAAAATGTTTAAACTTGCTTATTTGCATTAATTTACATAAATGACATGCTAAAATGAGTGAAATTGGTTATTCGATATTATGTGAATTCCTTTATTAAATAAAGTGAAATCAATTTTTGAAATGAGTGAAATAGTTGTTTGGAAATGAGTGAAATTGGTTTTTTGAAATGAGTGGAATCATTTTTTTCATGGACTAGAATTTGTTTATTGAAATGATTGAAAGCAGTTTTCTAAACGAGGAAATTCTATTCCTGAAATGAATGAAATAGTTTTCTTGAATTGAGTGAAATCATTTTTGAAATGACTGAAATCAACTTTTTGAAATGGGTGAAATCCTTTTTTTGAAAATGAGAGAAAATCCTTTTTTGAAATGAAATAAAACAATTTTGTGAAATGAGTGGCTCGGTGTGTTTGGAAATGTGTGAAGTTGTCGAAATCACTTTTTGAAATAGTAGAACATTGTAATGGTTTTGAAAATAATGAAATATTTTATATTAAAAATGAGTGAAATCAGTTATTTGAAATGAGTGAATATTTTTTTCTAAATTTAGTGAAATTAGGTTTGTTGAAATGAGTCAAAACAATTTTTAAAATAACTGAAATTGAAATCATTAATTGAAACTAGTCAAAGTGTATCCTAGATCGGTCTTGTTTTAAATGCCTTTTTGCCCTGAATGCGAACATGTAAAAGTTTCAGTACCGAAAATTCGGTTCAAAAGTTATGAGCACTTACAACAAAAATAAAATGCAGGGTTTTTAGTTTGTTGAGAGAGAGAGTCGTGCGTGCAGCCACCCACCCATCCCTCTACTCTCGTTCTCTTCCTTCATAGTCATTGCCCATCCCTCTACTCTAGTTCTCTTTCCCCATAGTCATTCTGGCAAAAAATAAATACATGTCATCGCATATTACAGTGTATACCGCGGCAAAGTTTTCACATCTTTATGTCACAACTCACGGCACCAATCTTGATGGCAAGGTGGGCGGTGGATGCATTGCCGTTACATACCGGCACCGGTAGAATTATCACTTTGAGGATGAAGCCGGCCGGATAGCACGCATCTTAAAGCAGCGTGGATATTAAAGCAACCGCCTGATGACTAACAACAAATCCTTTGCTTTCTTCCACGCAGGCAGGCATTCAGCCACCGGGCGACAATGGCGGCGGCAGCGACCTCCGGGCTCGTACTCCGGAAGGAGCTTCATCGGAGAATGCAAGAAGACCGGGGAGTGGGAGCGCTCGCTGCTCTGCTCTGGGCTGGGCTTTGGGGTCGCTTCCTTTGCGCCACCAGGATGGAGGCGACCGGAGGGAGGGAGCAACGACGACGATGCAACACCTCCTCTGCGCCTATAAATACAACAGAAGCCATTATCTATCGATCAATCAAACCGCTTCGGCTATCAATCGTCTCAATCGTTCCTCCCTCCCGCTAACAACAGAAGAGAAGAGAACAGGCTCCCTTCTTCCTCCCCACCCGTCTTCCCTGCCCGGTTCCGGCTGCCCCCCACCCCACCTCCAACGCCATGGCCGCTGTTAGACTGTATATACGTAGTCTCTGTATATCTATATTGTAACATTGTATTGTATCTCTTGGGTATCTCTATATAATGAGATAGCCACACCCCAGGTTAGGGGTGTCGAGCAGTTCCTAAATCATATGTTTAACATGATATCAGTTTAGGTTACGATGTCTTCCGCTGCCGCCGCCACTACCGCCGTCGCACCGATCTTGGTTCCTCCCGCCGCCGCCGCGGTGCCGGCTCTCGTTACTGCCTCGCCATTTCTTGCCTCGCAGCCTCTCGCGATGGCCCATAGTGTCTCGTCGTCGCCTCGCTCCCCGATCGGATCGGGAGACCGCGGCGCCACCCCGATCGGTGCTCCCTCTGGCGCTGCTCCTCTTGCGGGCGGCCTTCCCGCGATCCATGGTGGGCCACTGCCGCCGTCGTCTTGGCCGGCGCTGCCCCAACCCTATGGCGCGCCGCCCCTGCAGCAGCCCTACGGCGCCCCGCCACCTCACTCCTACTACGGCGTGCCGCCGCCGCAACCCTACTCGGCGCCCGCACCGCCTCAACCCTACCTGGCGTCTTCCCCGCACCCGCACGGAGCTGCGGCTGCATCGCCACCCGCGGCTTCGGCCGCGGCCGACCACGGTGCCCCTGCGGCACCCTACGGCACCCCCGCGACACACTATGATGCTCCCAGGGCGGCGTCCCCCGGCTCCTACCCGCCCTACCCGGTGTATCCCGTGCATCCTGGGGCGGCCTCGTCGATGGGCCTGTATGCATCGCCGCATGCCCATGTTGATTCGGCCACGGTGCTTGCGCCGTTCTACTTCTCGCATCTGCTGCCGGTGAAGCTCGCGCCGGACAACTACCTGTCCTGGCGTGCCCAGGTGCTCCCTCTTCTGCGGAGTCGCTATCTGGAGGGCTACGTTAACGGATCCACCCCGTGTCCGCCCCCTCATCACCCGGCGTACCACACCTGGGTGGCTCAGGATCAGGCCATCCTCTCCGCCATTCAGTCCTCGCTCACACTGAGCGTCTCGTCGCTGGTCATCTTCGCCGCTACGTCCCGGGAGGCGTGGGCGACGCTTCACACCAGTTTTGCCTCTCAGTCTCAGGCGCGTGCTCACTCTATACACACCGAGCTGGGTGAGACGAAGCTTGGTGACCTCAGCATCACCGACTACTTCAACAAGATGCGGGGTCTCGCCGACACATTGGCCTCAGTTGGCCAGTCGCTGCAGGATGAGGAGTTCAACACCTTCGTGCTTAATGGGCTTGATGATGATTATGACAATCTCATCGAGAATGTTCATGGCCGTGATGACCCGCTTCCACCTCGTGAGCTCTATGCACGTCTGCTTGGCCGTGAGCAGCGCATTAAGGCGCGCCGAGCCTCCCCCAGTTTCTCCTCCGCCAATGCCGCCACTCGTGGCAAGCCCCAACGGTCATCATCTTCAGGCAGACCGGCACTGCCTTCACAACCGGCCTCGCGGGGCAGTGCTCCGACCATCACAGGTGGTAACCGGCCGGTGGCGTGTTGTTCTTCTTGTGGTGCCCAACAGGCCTGCCAGTTGTGTGGTCTTGAGCGCCACATTGCCTCTCGCTACCATCGTCGCTACAAACAAGATTTTCTGGGCCTCAGCAACAACGGCAAAGGGAACGACAAGCAAGCCACCGCTGCCGTGACGAGTCATGATCATGGCCGTACTCCGTCTTACTCCGTTGATCCTACATGGTACATGGACACTGGAGCTACCAACCACCTCACCGGTGAGATGGGTAAGCTGTCCACTCAGGAGCCATATCGTGGTCATGATCAGGTGCACACCGCCAGTGGAGCAGGTATGCGCATCTCCCATGTTGGTCAGGCCTCTCTCCTTGCACACAATTTTCGCACATTACATCTCTCTAATGTCCTTCGTGTTCCTTCTGCTACGCGTAGTCTATTGTCTATTCCTCAACTTACTCGTGATAATAATGTCCTTGCTGAGTTTCACCCTTTTTGTTTCTTTATCAAGGATCGGGACACGAGGGTCGTTCTGCTTAGCGGTCGTCTTCGCCATGGCCTGTATGCACTTGATGCGCCATGTCCACCTTCCATGCCGTCCTCTCCTCAGGTGTTCAGTGGTGTTCGTGTGTCGTCTACACACTGGCATGCGTGCCTTGGTCACCCGACGGCTCCCATAGTTTGACATGTTTTGCATCGTCATGATCTTCCAGTTGTGTCCAATAAAACTGCTGAAACTATTTGTGATTCTTGTCAGCTGGGCAAGAGTCATCAACTTGCTTTTTCAGAGTCTAGTCGTGTTGTGAAACATCCTCTTGAGCTTGTGTTTTCTGATGTATGGGGTCATGCCCACACATCCGTTTGTGGTCACAATTATTATGTCAGTTTCATTGATGCTTACAGCCGTTTTACTTGGTTATATCTTATTAAACGTAAGTCTGATCTGTTCGATGTCTTCATTCAGTTTCAAGCACACGTTGAGCGTCTTCTTAAGAAGAAAATCATCCATGTCCAATCCGACTGGGGGGGGGGGGTGAATACCACAACCTCAACTCGTTTTTTAACAAACTTGGGATTTCGCACCGCGTGTCATGTCCTCATACACATCAGCAGAATGGTACTGCTGAGCGTAAGCATCGCCATCTTGTTGAAACTGGTCTAACCTTGCTCGCTCATGCCTCTGTCCCGTTTCGGTTCTGGAGTGATGCCTTCTCCATAGCTTGTTTTGTCATAAACAGGCTTCCCTCGAGACTTCTGAAAATGCAAACCCCTCTTGAACTTCTGCTTAATGAGACTCCAGACTACACTTTTTTCAAAGTGTTTGGTTGTGCATGTTGGCCTCACTTGCGTCCTTACAACAAACGCAAGCTAGAGTTTCGGTCTAAGAAGTGTGTTTTTCTCGGGTATAGTTCTCTTCACAAAGGGTACAAGTGCTTGCATGTTCCTACCAACCACGTCTACATCTCTCGTGACGTAGTATTTGATGAAAATGTTTTCCCTTTTCGTGCACTTCCGACTAACCCTACCACTTCTACACCACCGGTGCCTGTGTCCACACCTACGCCTGATCAATTTGTGGATGTTGCATATGCCCCTTCGTTGCTCCCTAATCATGCTGCAGGTATTGGACGCGGTGCCCGGCTCGAGCTACTTGATGAACAGGTCACCGATGAGCTCCCTGGTCGGGACGTGCATGTGCCATGCATGACGGGCGGCACCCGCCAACCCGTCAACGTCTCGCCTGCTTCGCGGGCGCCGGGTCAGCCTGGCTCCACACTGGCCCCACGGGCGCTGGGCTCGCTAGCGCCAGCCTCGCCTGGCTCGCTTGCCTCGTCAGCACCAGTGGCCTCGCCAGCGCCCGCTTCGCCCGGTGCGCAGGCCTCGCCAGCGCCAGCCTCGCGTGGCTCGCCCGGGCCGGCTGTTGCTGCCGCCATCCCGGAGGCCCCGTCACCTGCTCCGGCCCGGTCCGCCTCTGCGCTAGGGTCGCCGACCAGCCCTGCCTCGGTCACTGGCGTGCCTAACTCGTCCGACTCAGTGCTGGCCTCGTCAACATCCTCTGCTGCACCGACTTTGCCAGTTGAACCTGCTGTCACTCTTCATCCTCGCACACGGAGCCAGTCTGGTGTCTTTCGTCCAAAGAAGCGGACGGATGGCACAGTTGCATGGCTTGCTGCGTGCATGGCTCACATTACTGGCGATCCCACTGCAGAGCCTCGTCACTTTCAGGCTGCACTGAGTATTCCTCATTGGCGTACTGCAATGGAACAAGAGTTTCAGGCCCTCCAACAGAATGATACTTGGCGTCTTGTTCCTCCAGTGTCTGGTGTCAACATCATTGATTTCAAGTGGGTTTTCAAAGTCAAGAGACATGCTGATGGCTCCATTGAACGCTACAAGGCACGGTTAGTTGCAAAGGGCTTCAAACAGAGGTATGGTCTTGATTATGAAGGCACTTTCAGTCCCGTCATCAAGCCTACTACCATTCGATTACTACTGTGTCTTGCGGTTACTCGCGGATGGTTCCTTCGTCAGCTTGATGTGCAGAACGCTTTTCTGCATGGCATTCTGGAGGAGGAGGTTTATATGTGTCAGCCACCTGGTTTTGTTGATCCGCACGACCTCACCATCTCTGTCGTCTGGTTAAGGCACTGTATGGGCTCAAACAGGCTCCTCGTGCATGGCATGCTCGCCTTGGATCTGTTCTTCGGGCTCTTGGGTTTACTCCCTCCACTGCTGATACGTCACTGTTTCTCCTCCAGCGCCCTGAGGTTACGATGTATCTTTTGGTTTATGTTGATGATATCATTCTCATCAGTTCCTCCGCTGCTGCTGCTGATCGCCTTGTGATTGCTCTCCGTGATGATTTTGCTGTCAAGGATTTAGGTGCTCTTCATTTTTACTTGGTCTTGAGGTTTCACGGTCCTCTGCTGGTTTGACTCTCACTCAAAAAAAGTACGCCTTGGACTTGTTGCGTCATGCTGGAATGCTCACATGCAAACATGTTAACACTCTGATGTTTGCCACTGATCGGTTGTCTGCTCTTGACGGTGACCCTCTCTCGTCTGATGATGCTACTGAGTATCGCAGTATCGTTGGTGGTCTGCAATACCTTACTATTACCAGGCCTGATATCTCCTATGCAGTCAACCGTGTCTGTCAGTTTTTGCATGCACCGAGGACGTCTCACTGGTCAGTTGTGAAGCGTATTTTGCGCTATGTCAGTCTTAGTGCCTCCTATGGTTTGCTTCTTCAGTCTGCACCGTCGTATGAGCTCTCGGCTTTCTCTGATGCAGATTGGGCTGGTAGTCCGGATGACAGGCGATCCACGGGGGGCTATGCGGTATTTCTGGGTCCTAACTTGATCGCCTGGAATGCTCGCAAGCAAGCAACTGTGTCTCGCAGTAGTACTGAGGCTGAGTACAAAGCTGTTGCTGATGCAACTGCTGAGATCATATGGGTACAGTCTTTGTTGAGAGAGTTGCGTGTTCCTCAAGCTCGTCCTCCGGTCCTCTGGTGTGACAACATTGGTGCGACATATCTTTCTTCTAACCCGATGTTTCATGCTAGGACAAAACACATTGAGGTGGATTATCACTTTGTTCGGGAACGTGTTGCACAGAAGCTACTCTGTATCAAGTTCATCTCGTCAAAGAATCAACTTGCTGACATCTTCACGAAGCCTCTTCCACAACCACAATTTGTAGGATGTAGGCGCAATCTTAACTTGCTTTGTACTTCAGGACATAGTTAAGATTGAGGGAGGGTGTTAGACTGTATATAGGTAGCCTCTGTATATCTGTATTGTAACATTCTATTGTACCCCTTGGGTACCTCTATATAATGAGATAGCCACACCCAGATTAGAGGTGTCGAGCAGTTTCCAAATCATATGGTTAACAGCCGCCAACGCGTGCTGTACGTGCGGCGACGCTATCGACGACGAGAAAGAAGACACGACGTTCTTCGAGTGCGTTCGCTGCGCAAGGTGGCAGCACAAGTACGTTTGCACGCCCGTCTCTGTCTGATCTTGTCTTCCCTACTGGATTCTTGCTTTCTTTCTTTCTTTCTTGCCCCTGTTGCATCGCATGCAAATCCATCACCATTGTTCGTCATGCAGCTGCTGCTTCAAGAACTGGGATTCAGAGGACCTCGAACTGTGCGATATTTGCCTCGACCAAGAGAAGCAGCAGCCCCACCAGGCACCTCTCCCTCCCTCTCCCTCTTTGTGGATTTTCCTCTCAGTTCTTGGTTTCTTGCACTTCATCCCCTGTCCCTCCCTGACCCTGAATCTCTGATCTATCTTCTTGTTGCAGTGGATGGAGAAACTCGCAAGCTTGGACTTCCAGATGACATGCGAGCCCTACCGCTTCTGCTATCACTGCAGCAAGCACTTCTGCGCCCGCTGCTGCCCCGCCGCCCCACCCAACCGCTGGCGCGATCACGGCAATCATCCCACGTACATAATCGAGGTTCGTCTCTCTCTCCCATCAACAGTGCGCGCTTAATTACTTTCTGCTTCTTGGGACTGCTCGATCGATCACTTGTTTGCGGTTCTTTGTTCAGGTGGTGCAGCACGAGGGGCTGCTGATCGTCAGATTGGAGGACGTTAACCACTTCTATGACTGCTCTCGCTTCGAGGTGAGAATCATCCCCTTGAGAGAGCTTGCTGCCTTGTCTTGTCAAGAATTGGTGCGAATTCGGTCCAATTAAGCTTTGTCCTTCTGCTCTGTGCATTGCATGCAGCCGGAGATCGCATTCCCAGGTCACTTCTTCTTCGGTACAACCCCCCTGGACACATCAACGGTCCAGATTAAAAGATACCCTTTCGTGAGAATAAGTGAGTAGGGGTAGGATGGGAAATCAAGGTGGGGGAGGCGTACCGCGGCGTACTGCGGCATAGCGAGGCGCGTGTCCGTACGGCCCGCTCTACGCCCGTACATGGGCGGTGTACGCCGCGTGAGGAGGAGGGCGGGCCCACGCGTACTAAAACCTAATCCATTAATTTGCCGCGGATTAGGCGAACCATTAACGCCGGCGCAGTGAGCCGTCCCGTCGCCGGCATCGGTCCGCGGGCGGCGCGGATTCACATGCCACCGCCTGCCGCGCGCCTGCGCACGCCACCACTTGACCACCCGCGAACGCCGCCTGCTCGTACTCAGGCATTAATCGCCGGCGCCGATTCACACGCTGCCGCCTGCCCTTCTGCGCCCTTTGACCGCTCGGCTGCCCACCGGCATTGATCGCCGGCACCCCCGCCCCACCCACCACTAAGCCCTATAAAAAGCGCCTCGCGCCCTCCATCGGCTCGCACACCGCCCTCGCCTCGCCTCTCCTTCTCCCCCCTTGTCGCCGGCGTCCTCCTCTTGCGCCCTTCACCACCTCGCGCACCCTGCCTCTCCCTCTCGCCGACGATGACCTGCCCCAACTTGACGATGGAGGAGGCGGAGGAGCTCGCCCACTTCGGCATCCCCGCCGCGCCCGACGTGCGCCTGCCGGCGAGGTGGCGCCTGAGCATCGACGGCGTCCCCATTGCGCCGGTGCCCGAGGTCGGCACCCACCTCTTCGCCCGCGCCGTCGGCCTGTACAGGGCGCGCCTGTCGCCGGAGGAGCTCGCCGACCCCCAGTATGCCCCCAACAACCCCGGCTGGGCGGACCGCCTCGCCGACGATCAGCTGCGGTGTCTCCACTCCTACTCCGGCCCGCGCCCCCCCACGAAGCACAACCGCGCGCGGCGGCATCAGCTCTGGGACGGCCGCACCTTCGCGGAGGTGGTCGCACCGTACCGCGCGCAGGCGGTCGCCGGCGTCGTGCCTGCTCCGCCGGGGGACGGCTTTCAGCTGTACCGCCGCGGTGAGGCGCGCTCGACCCGCGCCCGCCTCGACTTCGGCGCCATGCACCCGCCCCCGCCCCGCGGAGGCCGAGGCGGTGACCGCGGCGCTATCCGCCTCGGCCCCGGCGATCGCCGTACGGCGGGCAGGAACGGCGCAGGGTCCAGCCGCGCCCCTCCGCCCGAGCCGCAGCAGCAGCCAGAGCCAGCATTGGTGGCGGAGTACAGGCGGCTGGCGGCGGAGGCCGGCGACCCGGGCGACATGCCGGGCTACCTGTCGGCGCTCCGTGAGTCGGAGAACATGCCGCAGCCGCCGCCGCTCGTTCAGGAGTACCTTCAGGTCACCCCGGGCGCCGTCCACCCGGAGGACCCGGAGGACTTTCCCGGGTACCACGCCGCGCTCGAGGACTCGATGGCTGCGCCGGCCGTGCCCGTGGTGCCCCTCGACGACAGCAGCAGCAGCAGCGACGACCGCGATAACGGCGATGGCCTGTATGACGAGGCAGACTTCGGCGGCGTGGAGGACGAGTAGTTTAGGGTTTATTTGAAAATGTCGTTTAGTAATGTTTAATTATTTTCGTAATGTTCTTTAGTTAAGTTTTATTTCTAGTACTATGTAAAATATCTATGAAAACTCTAATGAAATATCGAGCGTTTGAATGGATGGTTTTTAAATGTTGTTGAACAATCAAGTGTTGAAATCGATATTGTTATTTTTAGTTTTAAAAAGAGTTGTATCGTAAAAAAAATGAGAAAAGAATTAAACTAGAAAAGTAAATATAAAACCAAACAATAAAAAATTGACATAATATTTACAAAACAAGGTAGAAGATTTTTTTAAAAAAACTATTGTATTATAAAAAATAAAATTCAGAAAAAAAGTAAACTTGAATTGAAAAAAACCTATGTAAACTAGAAAAGTAAATATAAAACCAAACAATAAAAAATTGACATAATACTCGCAAAACAAATTAGAAGATATATATTTTTAAAAAAATTGTATTGTAAAAATAAAATATAAAATAAAAATTAAACATGAATTGAAAAAAACTTATGAAAAAAACCTATTTAAACTGGTGCGGGCGAGCTCCGGCAGGCGAGGTGCGAGAGGCCTGCCGCGGTGCTGCGCGTTGACTGGCGAGGTGGGCCGCTGTAAGGCGCAGTGCGAGCGGCCTGCCGCGGCGCTGCGCGTCGACTGACGAGGTGGGCCGATTTTAGTAGGCCTAGTGGGCCGCTGGAAGGCGCGCCTGCGAGCGGTCGAGGGCGCAGGGGCGGGGTGGATGGTTTCGTTTAGTCCCACCTCGCCCGCCGAAGGACGGCCAGACCGGCTTATATAGGCGGATTCATGCACCTTATCAGATAAGATAGATAGTAATAATGTGAGTTGACTTTGCATTGTCCGGGCAGCTTTGCCGCAGCTGCCCGGACAGTGTATACTGTCCGGGCAGCTGCGGTAGTGCTGCTAGTGCATTGTAAATTCAGATCACATCATTATTATGTATCTTATTTTTAATAGTTTAGCATTTTATGCAAAGTTTGTTTTATTAATACATAAAGTTTTGTAATATTTTTGTCCGGTCAGCGTTTTAGTTGTTTCAAATTCATGCATCATATTAAGAAGGTCAATTTTTTGACATCTTCAGAATGGCCTGAAATTTTGCATGTGAGTTAGTATGCCCATTCCCACACATAATCCAAAAATTTATGGTATTTCGATACGAAGAGCACGTTGCGTCACGTCCGGTCAGCATTTAAAGTGTTTCGACCAAAAAAATTATAGAAAATTCATAAAATGGCAAAAAGCCACGAAACTTGTCATGCATCCTATTCATGATGGTACAAGACTCTGGAAAAAAAATGGGTTCATTTAAAGGATATCGAAAAATAACTCGTTTTCGGACAGGGCCTTTGCTCCCTACCCGAACGGTCTACGGAGAAGAAGGTCAATTTTTTGACATCTTCAGAATGGCCTGAAATTTTGCATGTGAGTTAGTATGCCCACTCCCACACATAATCCAAAAATTTATGGTATTTCGATACGAAGAGCACGTTGCGTCACGTCCGGTCAGCATTTAAAGTGTTTCGACCGAAAAAATTATAGAAAATTCATAAAATGGCAAAAAGCCACGAAACTTGTCATGCATCCTATTCATGATGGTACAAGACTGTGGAAAAAAATTGGGTTCATTTGAAGGATGTCGAAAAATAACTCGTTTTCGGACAGGGCCTTTGCTCCTACCCGAACGGTCTACGGAGAAGAAGGTCAATTTTTTGACATGTTCAGAATGGCCTGAAATTTTGCATGTGAGTTAGTATGCCCACTCCCACACATAATCCAAAAATTTATGGTATTTCGATACGAAGAGCACGTTGCGTCACGTCCGGCCAGCATTTAAAGTGTTTCGACCGAAAAAATTATAGAAAATTCATAAAATGGCAAAAAGCCACGAAACTTGTCATGCATCCTATTCATGATGGTACAAGACTGTGGAAAAAAATTGGGTTCATTTGAAGGATGTCGAAAAATAACTCGTTTTCGGACAGGGCCTTTGCTCCTACTCGAACGGTCTACGAAGAAGAAGGTCAATTTTTTGACATCTTCAGAATGGCCAGAAATTTTGCATGTGAGTTAGTATGCCCACTCCCACACATAATCCAAAAATTTATGGTATTTCGATACGAAGAGCACGTTGCGTCACGTCCGGTCAGCATTTAAAGTGTTTCGACCGAAAAAATTATAGAAAATTCATAAAATGGCAAAAAGCTACGAAACTTGTCATGCATCCTATTCATGATGGTACAAGACTGTGGAAAAAAATTGGGTTCATTTGAAGGATGTCGAAAAATACCTGTAGTGTTGACGGATTACCACATAAGATTAAGTAATTATATTAAAAAGAGTACTTCATACAGAATTTATTTCGTATTTAAATTACATATAAGAAAACTTTAGTATTGTTTATTTCTGCGCGAATTGACGAGCTGATATTATAATGATTAAAAAAAATAAGCCTGCCTGTGCTGGCAGGCCTCAAGTGCGCCTAATCGGTCCGGCCCGATCAAGCCGAGTGGCGAAAGGGCCGGCCATTCGGCCCAGCTATGGCTGCCAGAACAGGCCAACGGGGCAGCGGCGGGATGGGGCGGGGATCAGAGGAGTTCTGAAAGGGCGGTGCAAGCTGGGCATATAAGGCGGTCGCGGCGTCGTTCGGCGGGCGAGGTGGGACTAAACTTTAGTCCTCACCGCCGACACTGCCCCCGCACCGGGCGCACACTCAATGGGCCGGCCCACGCGCGCCGTCGCACACAGTCACTGGGCCGGCCATCGCGCGGCGTCTTTCGGCGGGCCAGGTGGGATTAGTTGTTTCCTTTATTTATTGTTTAAAAATGTTCATTTTTATTTGTTATAAATTATTTATAACTTATTTAATGTTCATTATTTATTTGTTATTTGTTTTGCATTAATGGCTACAGTTGTTTTCATAATAGTAAAGTGTTATTTGTTATAATTTGGAAAATACTCATACATAAAAAAGTACTTTCTATGAAATTTATTAAGTAGTTATGTTAAGAACAATACTTAATGTAGAATTTATTATGTAATTATATTAAAAAACTACTTAATATAGAACTAGTTAATATAGAAAATGGCACCTCAATTTTATTATTTACTTTGTAAGTAAGAATAATAAGTTGTTTATTATAAATTATAAGTACTAATAATCAATTTTTTGAAAATAATTGATTATGACTTTCTGGTTACTGCCTAACATTTTTGAGTTTATTAAAAAATTATAATCAGCTTTATGAAAGGGAACATATACTGAATGCATGTCACACCCCAGACCGACACCTCAGGTTTGTACTGTGAGTACATATCAACATGCACGAAACGCACCCAACTTTTGCATGCGCGTGTGAGTGACCCCCACGGTCTCGCACGTCAGATTACGACAGAATCAGAGTACGAACGGAAGTCGCGTCACGTCGGGAGACATTTTCTGGGTATTTTCACGGAGAAAATCGTAGTAAATGCATCGAGTGTCGAAACACACCCAAATTTTGCAGGCGTGATTGTGTGCCACACTGTAGCGTGTGGAAAAAAATCCCGACGTTTCATGGCTTTACGAAAGGGAACACATACTGAATACATGTCACACCCCAGACCGACACCTCAGGTTTGTACTGTGAGTACATGTCAACATGCACGAAACGCACCCAACTTTTGCATGCACGTGTGAGTGACCCCCACGGTCTCGCACGTCAGATTACGACGGAATCAGAGTACGAACGGAAGTCGGGTCACGTCGGGAGACGTTCTCTAGGTATTTTCACGGAGAAAATCGTAGTAAATGCATCGAGTGTCGAAACACATCCAAATTTTGTAGGCGTGCTTGTGTGCCACACTGTAGCGTGTGAAAAAAATCCCAACGTTTCATGGCTTTGCGAAAGGGAACACATATTGAATGCATGTCACACCCCAGACCGACACCTCAGGTTTGTACTGTGAGTACATGTCAACATGCACGAAACACACCCAACTTTTGCATGCGCGTGTGAGTGACCCCCACGGTCTCGCACGTCAGATTACAACGGAATTGGAGTACGAACGGAAGTCGCGTCACGTCGGGAGACATTTTCTGGGTATTTTCACGGAGAAAATCATAGTAAATGCATCGAGTGTCGAAACACACCCAAATTTTGCAGGCGTGCTTGTGTGCCACACTGTAGCGTGTGGAAAAAAAATCCCGATGTTTCATGGCTTTGCGAAAGGGAACACATACTGAATGCATGTCACACCCCAGACCGACACCTCAGGTTTGTACTGTGAGTACATGTCAACATGCACGAAACGCACCCAACTTTTGCATGCGCGTGTGAGTGACCCCCACGGTCTCGCACGTCAGATTACGACAGAATCGGAGTACGAACGGAAGTCGCGTCACGTCGGGAGACGTTCTCTGGGTATTTTCACGGAGAAAATCGTAGTAAATGCATCGAGTGTCGAAACACAACCAAATTTTGCAGGCGTGTCAAAAAAACATTGCAGCGTTTCATGAAAAAATAATACAAAATAAACAATGTGAATTAGCACGACGAGAAGCAATGTGGGACTAAACATTAGCATGTTCGGCGGTGGCCGCCGTCGCTATAGGTTGGGCGCTATAGGTTCGGCGGTATCGGGCTGGGCCCAGATGGCGAACGAATAATTTTTTCCCTTTCCATCGCCGTATACCACCACGCACGGCGGAACCCTATCCACACCATTCGCCCCCCGTACGCCGCCCCGTGCCCCAGTCGCCCTGCCACGATCGCCCTTAGGCGCGCAACGATCTCACCACACGTGCGGCGCCGTCCATCGCCGTCCACAGTCAACGGCGCTCGTTGGCACAGACTGTCCCACGCCCCGCAGGCGCAGATCGCCGACGCTGGGCAGCCTGCTTTCGGCTCCGCCACAGCCGTTGTTCGGCGGCTGTCGCCCGGATTAAGGTCACGTTTCTCACCTCGAACAATTTCTGTCGATGCTATTGCGTAATTATATGTATTAATAGGAAAAAATTAACATGCAGTATGGACATCGACGGTGTGATTCCATGTTCCATAGAGAAGTGGATAAGTCTCGTTGAAAGATTTACCACCGCTCAGCGATTTAGGTTCTACGAAACAGGCTTGGAAGAGATGTTGATCATTCCGTCAATACAAATGAGAGATTTTTTGCTGCATTTTATGTTGTTAGGTTATAACCCAAACAGCAAAAAATTCATGATATAAGAAAATAGTGGCAGTAAAGACCTAATTTCACTTAGACCGGATGATGTGTGTTCAATATTTGGGTTTAAGAATGAAGGTGAGGATGTTTTTGGCATTCTTGCGACGGAAGGAAAAGAGTTAATAAAGAAAATTCCTATTCAGTACGTTCACAAAAAAATGGTCACATAATGATAGATGACTTGATTCAAAAAATTGTGAGGAGTAAATCCGCCGACGATGAATTTCTTCAGATGGCTGTTCTTGTTTTGCTGGGACCATTATTGCACCCATGTCGGCTGTCTCCATACCAAAGGAGTACTACGCGTTGGTGCATGACGTGAATCAGATAAGCACGTTGAATTTTAACGTGTTTACTTTGCGAACTTGTTTGACGGAGATTGGTAAACTCAAGCAGGACGACCGTGTGAGGGAATGGCCATGTGGCAACCTAGCCCTACTCCAGGTATGCTATTAATTAATGCTATTTCATATTCCTTTAATTTATGTGTTCATAACTTATTTTATCTTTTGTTTTGTAGTACTTATATTGGGAGAAGGTGCAGCCAACCACCGGCCTGAAAAATGACCCGTTGTCGTTGCAAATTCCCCTAATGAAAAATTGGACTGAATCTAAAGCGGAGAAACGAGACAAGTACGACCTGGAAAATGGTCGTGGCCATGGATTGGTAATATTACAATGCTTATTTACTTGTACATTGATTATGCATTGAGAATGTTATGTACTCATGTTGTCATTGCATACTCACTTTGCAGATTGATGACTGCATTACGAAGGAGTATAGAATGAAAAAACTTGCAGATGAACAAGCTGAAAGCAGTAAGAAACATAGTAGCCGAAAGTCATCCGTTACGAGAAAGAAAAAAGTGGAGAACGTGTCCAAGGTCCCTGCTAATCTAATGCCTTTTATGGACCGGGTTATGAATGATATGAAGGAAATTCGTAAGGAATTGTTTCGTATGCCGGAGTTATGCGCACAGGTAAAAATGTAACAACTCTGGTATGCACTTTATTAAACTCGATAAATTAATAAAAATATATAACATGTGAATGAGCTTACTTTTGCAGAGAGTGTTAGAGAAAATGAATAAAACAGGTGTACGGTACAAACCGGGCACAATGGCAGAGGAGGAAGAAAATTTGTATGGACAGAATAGTGAGTCCAGGTATGAAAACAAGTATCCTCAAAAAGAATTTCAGTATGATGACAAACACACACCTAATGGCCGAAATGGCAGTGGGCATTATGATTTGGATTCTGAAGAAGAGGATTCGTTCAAATTCAGTACTAGTCACTTGAGTAGCTTTAAAGATGAGAAGGAGGATCCTATAGATGTCCCGAAACAGTCAGAAAAAAAGAAGCATCATCTCTAAAAACCGACGAAATAGAAGCTACAAGATGGCAAGTCCCTCAAAATGAGGAAGAAGTGTCACAGGCCTTGTCAGATGGTAATAGCAAGGTAGAAGAGAAGAAGGTGGTGATTCCAGCAAAGCGAAAGCGGTGTGGGTCAAAGTACACGAAATCTCCTTATGTTAAAAAGACTCCGAGAAAACGTGCGAAACGTTCCGCAAAAACGAGTAAGTTAAACATGCTATGAATATATTATTGGAAATTGTGTAGTATAAATTTGTATTTTAACTTTATTGCCTTGTGTTGTAGAACTGTTTAATGAAACAACCCCTCAATTTGATCATTCTGTGGATGATATGGTGCGTGCCGCTGTACAGTACGTGAAAGCGTACGAGCACTCACCAAAACATAAGAACCATGAAATATTCAACAACGGTAAGATGAAGGACTTTCTGCGGACCGAGTTTGCCAGATACTTAACCATGCATGGATATCCGGTGATGTATGTATTTTTATTGTCATGCTTATGTCATGCGTTAAGTATGTTGTATCCATCTTAAATTTACTCATTTATTTCAGTTAATTGACGCTTATGCGACGTACATATCGGATTCAAGTCTCGTCAAAGACAGGTATATTGTACCCACATATAGATCTTACTGGTTATTGAACACTCGGTCAAAGTTAGTAAGACGAGGGAAGTCGGTAGACGATCCAGAAGGTTTAGAACATGCAAATGAACCTCTCAACAGATGCATGACAGAATATTTTGCAAAACCGAAGGTACCCTTTGTATTGCAGAATTGTATTTTCATTACTATCTTATGTGAAAGCCGAGCTTACTAACAATATTTAAGTTATGAAATAGGCTTATTTTGCGTTAAATAAGGACAAAAACCATTGGATTACATGTGTTTTGCACACTAGAAAGAAAGAGTTCCAAATTCATGATTCTTTGAGGGGGGAAGTACATATCTCTGAAGCATCCAGGAAATTCGTTGAAAATTTTGTAAGTTGCGTATTCATGTGTGTACAATTAACCATATAATTTGTTTACCGTATGTAGTCAACGTGTTCATATTTTTTGTCAGAGAGAGCAATTTGCAGGAGATATTCAAGATGCAAATGACAGTGCTATTATGTCGTTCCCGGATGTGTCCGCATGGCCTATAGTCCTCTACGACATGCCTCAACAAGAAGATGGGTGAGTTACATGTGCCATGTGCTTTTGAAATACGTTGATTGATCAAGTGCTATATTACTTAACGTGCTTTCAAAATTGCACTTATGTTTTTTTAACACAGAAACTCATGTGGACTGTTCGTCCTTCGCTGTTTTCAATATTGGGACGGAGAAAAATTTATTACTCCTATTTCTCAGGTGAGTACATTTTAAGTATGAAAAATTAGTACATTATATCATATATAAGTGATGAAAATAATATTATTTTTATTACTTTTCAGGAATCTATTGATAGTTCGAGAGAAAGAATGATAGCTGGAATTATTATGTCCCCCGAAAATAAGCTTACAGAAGTGAAGAACAAAGTAATTCGACTTGCGAAGAGGAAACAAAAATAAAAATATCATACGACAATTCTACGTGATTGTTGAAATATTATTTGTTCATGACTGAGAATTGTGTGTGGATGCTTTATTTTTTTTATGTGAGTTTCAAATATTTTTAGCATGTCAAGTTTATATTACCTGGCAAATTTATTAAAAATACATTTTATCATTTTTTATTTTACTATTTAATTTATAATTTATGTTCAATGAGTGTTCTCGCGAATATACGAGTTGTGGTTTTAAAATACTCCGATGATATATGATGACGATATCTCAGAGGCGAGCGCCGCCCGCGCCGCACGTTTGCCGCTACATGGCGCACGTGGGCCGTGTCATCTGCCAGCGGGCGTGCGCCGCGCGTCGCCCCAGGGTTGGCCGTTGCCGACGCCGAGGCTGATTCTACCTCGTCCCGCGTGCGCCTCTCTGCGCCCGAGGGCGGCGTCAGCCTCGGAATCGCCTCCGCGGCGCCTACTGGCGGCTGTGCAGCGCCTCGGGATCGTCGTCCGCGGCGCCTACTGGCGTCTGTTAACGTTATTTTTTTAAAATTAAAGCAACCGGCGGCTGTGTAGCGCCTCTGATCGCCCAACATGCATGATTTATTGACAAAGTCATATATTTGTACGAATATATATATAATACATATCATGTTATATTTGTATACGCATATCATATTATAACGTAAAATTTGTATGTCGCATATCATATTAAGAACAACGGGTATAGTGCCAACAAATATGACATAAGTAAACACCGATTACAAGTTTCCCGTATCAATGTAACGAAACAAATATGTAAATACTATTCTTTAAGACAACCAAATAAATCGTCAACTGTAATCAGAAGTTGTTCTTTTTATTCAAACATTTCTTTGCTATGATCATCATGCCATGTTCCTGCATAGAAAGATTGTAATATACGTCAAAATTTTGTAAAGTATTAACTAAACAAGAAAAGAACGTTAATGAAATGGTGTGCACATACTTTGGATTCTCAGAACAATTGTTTTTGAAATGACCTTTTCCTCTGCATAAACCGCATAGATGTACAGGTTTCTCATCAAAACCTTTGGGTCTACCATTTGTAGTCACGCCAGGTTCCTTACCACGGCCTTTGTTATTCTGCCCTTTCGGTGCTCCTTTCGTATTGATTTTTTCTGAATCACCAACAAAAACATGATTTTGATTCGGCACAAAAGCATCATCATGTGCAACTGTATGCTGTCTCACATAATCTTCCTCCTCAACATCCTTATTTGCTATCACATCCTCCAGAGCAGCCTTCAGTTTATCAAATAGAAATGGTTTATGACATTGCCACATGATTTGCTTCCGCAGACAAAATAGTCAACTCACTGTACTTAGTTCTCTCCTCAGTACCTGCCCATCCCCATGCGAAGAGATCGCTAGTGCGTTTCACGGGCAGTCCACCTCTAGCATTCTTGCTGAATCTTCGCAGCAGTAAGCACCTAGGTAAGTCTTGCACGATCAACCTGGCTAAAACATAAAGAACATGTTTGCATGGAAGACCTTTACGTTTCATACTATCACAACTGCACTTCACTGTTTCTTCTGAATTACTAGGTGTATAGTCCACTTTGAATCTCAGTTGCCTGTTATTTTTCCATGCCACTATGAATCTCCTACTGACGGCTCCACTCAGTCTATCTATGATCTCAAGATCCGCTGCCTTCTTCATTTCTTTCTGCAAGAGGTAAAAGTTCACCGCAGTGAACTCACGGGCAGCGGCTTTTTCAATGCATTTGAAGTCGTCAAGTACTGCTACAGGGAGTGTCTGTGTGGACAGGCAGTCGTCGTGTGACTCGTTCTCACGGAGCCGAACAATGCAGTTCTCATAATGCACAACCATATCAACAATTGTCATGCCAGAGTCAAGATGCATATGAAGGCAAGAGTTCAGACTCTCACTCCTCTGGTTACTCCGCATACCAAGGAAGAACCCACCGGTGAGATATGACGCAGTCCAAAGCCTTTTCTTCCGGTACATCCTACGCAACCATGTTTCAGTTTTCTCCGACTCCCATTTAGCTCTAAAAGCTGCCCATCTCGCCTCAAACTCATCATGTGTAGTGGCATAATAAATAAGAGACCTGAACTCCTTAAGGGACTTGTGGTGGAGGTGTTTCTGCATGTTTTTCTCAATATGCCACGAACAAAGTCGATGCCACACGTCAGTAAGGACCTTCCTTACGGCCCTTATCATGGCTGCGTCTCCGTCAGTAATTACAGACCTCGGCTTCTTCTGACAATGACCTCTTAAGAAGGTATGCAACAACCAAATGTATGTATCCTCCGTCTCATCTGACACAACTGCACAACCGAACACAGTGGTGCAACGATGATTGTTTAGACCAACAAAAGGTATGAATGGCATTCCGTACCTATTCATCTTGTAAGTGCTGTCGAAGATGATTACATCACCAAAGTCAAGGTAATCCCGACGTGACTGAGAATCACACCAGAACATATTCTTCAGCTTTCCTTCTGCGTCAACAGTGTGCTCAAAGAAAAAGTCTGGATCCCTTGTCTTTCTCGTCATCATGATACCAATTGCAGTTTCCGCATCACCCTTTGCTAGCAACTTCATTTTCTCCCTATAACACATGTTATAAAGCTTCCTCCTCCCGAAACCAGCCAGTGCATATGATCCATACCTACTAACAAAGTTGTCATAAATCCAATGTTTTTTGAGCCCAGCACCTGCCATTGCTAAGATCTCGAGCTTCTGGTATTCCTTTATATGATTATGAGATCGAAGATATATAACTTCATCTGGTCTAGCAAGAGTGTGACTATGATCATCGCTGAAACTGCTGACATACCAAATGGAGCGCTCTCTGTCAACCTTCACAGTTAGATGGGCCTCACAATAGCACCGAGTCTCCGCTCTCAGCCTGCGCTTCTTCCCTTCCATGGTAAACAACTTGGCCTGTCGTTTCCCAGATCTTGAACAGAGAAACCTCCTCAACCGCCTACGTGCGTCGATACCCTTACTATATTTCAAGTTGTCCCTCCTAATGCTGAAGCCTCGCTTTTTCGCATAGTCGTTATAGAAATCATATGCCTCCTCGTCTGTCCTGAACGTCGTGGACATCACCGTCCAATGCCTGTCCAGTGATTCTTGCTGGTATTCATCGTACCCAGTATCAAAATTGCACTCATCACCATCGACATCATCGTTGTTTTCGCACGCGTCACCATCCTCTTCCTGAAAAAAATACAATCAACGGTATATGTCAGTAAGTAGTTGTATAAGGAGTATCATATGTATTCACTTTCCACTACTTACTTTGCTCGAGCTGTCATTATAAGATGCATCGATATCGTTTTCGTCATTGGCATCATCGATAAAATTCCACTGATAGTACCCTTCAACTTCCATCTGCGCAAATTGTAAATATGATATGTAAGACTTGATGCGTATTTAATTTCACTTTAAAATAACCTACATAATTCTAAACCTACATGGCTTCCGCTTTCAACATATGAATCATCTACATCCATATCCTCATTGTCATCATCCCCTCCTATCTGTTCACAGTCGAACATGTTATTGTCATCGCGGATGCTTGTATTTAATATGGTTGAGAACATGCAGACCACTTACATTGCCACTGTAAGACTCATCCAAACTCATATAATTTTCGCCGTCATGTTCGTCTTCATCCAATGACAATGATCCGTCCTCGCTACCGCCATCATCACCGTCATATCCTATTTCAGCCTCAATCTATACACGTTCATATATAATCAAATATCCATTCAAACATCACGTAACATCTTTTCAATTAAAATCCGTTCTTAAATTACTATGTCAGCGCCTCGCGTACCTCGTTGCCTTCGTCAGACATGAGGCGGTTGTCGCCGGATACGAGCTGCCGGCGGCGCAGGCGTCTGCCCGACCGAGGCGGTTGTCAGCGTAGCGCACAACGCGTGCGTTTTTTTTCCGTCGGCCAGGTACTGCCGGAGATGGCGGCGGCGGCGGCGCGAGAGGAGGCGGGGTGAGGCGTCTTGAAGATAGGGTTCGCCGATCATTTTTTTAATCACTCGGACGTACGCAGCGGACGCGGGCGGGCGTGCATGCGGGACGTGGGCGCCTACGGGCGCCCGTGCATGCGGACGTGGGCGCGTACGGGCGGCCGTACGGCGACGCGGGCGCGCTTACAGCGGGCGGGTATTTTTATACGGCATGCGAAAATGACCGCCGCTACCCTTTATACGTTTTAGGGGGGGAGGGGGGGGGGGGGGGTTTGTACCGAAGACCACCTCGTGAGATGATACCTATAAACCATGTGTATATAGTGATGAGTTACCGGTTCCGGCAGGATTAATTTGTAGTTTCCCAGTGTATTTGCGTGTATTTCACCTTAATTATTAGCAATTGTCAGTGTATCTGTGTATGCACAATTGTTCGGATGATAGAATACTCATCACAAAATCAGGGAATCTTTACTTATGGTGATCGGCCAGGCAAACTTGAGGTCATTCTTTTTTCCAGTGTATGCACTACTGTGACTCTGTTTTCCAGTAGGATCGTGTAGATGTTGTTCTTGAATTGTATACTACTGAAACATATCCATGGTTGAATAATACTCCCTCTGTTCACTTATATAAGACGTTTTAGTAAATTCAGACAATGTATTAAACAGTTCAAACTCAGCTGTCTGAAACGCCTTATAAAAACAACGGAGGGAGTAGATTATATCGGCATTGTTTAGTCAGCATACTGGAACTCTGCCACTGAGTTAAGCCTTTCTTTTCTATTATTACGGTCGATTGCATTATTGTGTATCTCACCTGAGTTGGATTGGCTTTTAATTACGTTGGTGTTTTTTCGTTGCCTTTCCTCTTATTCGGCAGAGGAGGTATCTAGTGTGCGAGACAGACTGAGCCATTCTACACTCCCTTACATGTGGGCCCACCAGTGTCCCCCAAAGCCCCGACGTGCCAGCATTCCTAGAGATCTTAGAATCTTAGATGACGTTGTCAAAGGATAAAATGCGAAGTGGCATCTTTATAGACTCCATTAAGTTACCTATCAGAGATTGACATAATGAAAAAGGAGTAAGAATAAAAATTAAGGTTCTAGTGATATGAAATTATCACTTGCATGATAATGTCAACACAGAAAGTGATTGGATTTTTTTGTTTCCCAAGTATATTTACATATTTATCATTTTTATGTATGTCAGATGATCACAACAAACAAAAATCTGGCTTTGGCTCACGCTAGCTGTAGAACACAAACTGTAAACTGAACCCGCAAGGGCTATATAAAAGTCGACTGAAAATTTTTCTGGTGTAAGTCGATTTCACTTGGAGGAAGAAGGTGGCCGTAGCGGAGCTTGAGGCTGAAGCCTGCAATGATGCTGCGATCGACAGTGAGGTGCAACTTCAACGGCGATCCTGAGCCATGACCTTGCCGAAGACAGAGACGACGCTGCAAGCTCATTACAGGAAACTTCGCTGATAACCGAGAATATGCTGAGCCAGGACCTTATTGAAGACAGGGATCGGCCCAGTGGTGGTGGGCGGTTCAGAGGAGTAAGAAGGTTGGTGTAGAAGATGACTCAGAGCCGTCAGATGAAGATCCAACAACCCAAAAAGATGACTTGCACCAATTTTTTTACTCGATTTACAGTCAGTCCCTCAGATCACCCTACAGAATAATGAATAGAGAGTTGAGCCAACAAATGATAGAGATTATACAAGAAAAAACACCGACAACAGCAGTAAATTCATTATGAAAAGAAGCTTCCGATATCTAATTAACCACAACTTGTTTTACTTCATCCAAAATGGCTTGTATATACAGAAAATTAGTCATAATCCGTCAATTGACGATCTGTGCAATGTGTCACTTTTCTTGGGCATTTGATCATAAAACCCAAAAGCACCCAGTCCATCGTATATCATGCTGCACTAGGGGTAAGGCGCGCTCCCCTGCATCCGTTATAGTTGCATTCCGCATCAACTATGCATGCTAAGCTCAACCCTGAAAACCATGCTTCCAGGCTGTAGCTCGGAGTTTATAGCTTTAAATAAACTGTAGGACAAAGCTCCAATGGTTATGCTAGTTCTGTTCTGGTTTTATGGTGAAGAATTGGTAGCCAACATGTATGAATGTTGAGGCAAATATGTAACGTGGATAACAATGTATATTGGTGTGTTTGCATAACAGTTCTATCTCCTACTTTGTAGGAAATGAAAGCTTTCGCACTGCATCTAAAATTACATAGATTATCTATATTCAATTTGTAGCTGTCAAACTACAGGCATAACGATTGAAAATATTTACCTCACCTTTTGACAAATTGATTTCATTGTCATCATCACAAATGAATATGTACATACACATATCTGTACAAAAATATTTAAATAATTGACTAAAATCTGTAGAAACAAATCAGAGAAATGATCTCAGGAAGATATATTCAGAACCTGAGCTATAAATTGGTCTCAGAAACAATACTGACATCATGATTAATTTTAAGTGTCGTATAACCGAAAGAGATATAATCAGCCATTAGCTCTACAAATTTAGCTCAGAAGCAAGTACTCCCTCCGTTTTCATTTACTCTGCATATTAGATTTGACTGAAGTTTGACCAAGTTTATAGAAAACAATATAAACACTTATAATAACAAATCTATATGATGTGAAAGTACATTTAATGATGAATCTTATGGTATTTATTTGTTATTGTATATGTTAATATTTTTGTTTAGAAACTTTGTTAAAGTTACAAAGCTTGACTTTGGTCAAAGCTAATACGCGGACTAAATCAAAATGGAGGGAGTATAAACTAAAACCGATATTGGCTTAAAATTGTCCAGAATAAAATAGATAAATTACAACACGGTTGAGATAAATTATACATGTCTCGAATACAGCAGAACAAATATATGTGTCAAAAAAAATACTCATTTATTATCAACTTAGCAGGCAAGTCACGAGATTGAGAGGCTATATATTGCATCATCCGATAGTAAAGTTTCTACTGATTTGAACTTTAACAAGCAACTAACAATGTCCAAAAAGCTTAAAAGTGCATTAAATAAAACTCGAGACAAACCCCCGTCACAGAAAACTATGCCTAAAAAGTTCAAAATACGAACCTGGTACTAAAACTTCCTAAAATACTATACTGCACACCAAATACTTTGCTATGTTTTCTACTGTCAAGAATATGAACATAAATCTCATGGAGATTATTAAATTGTTCCAAATATGAATCCAGAACCCTAAAAGATATTATTCATTTGATTTCAGCGTGATCCAACGGTCACAAAAGGAAGGATCTGACGGCTTGGAATTCGGCGATCCAGTGTTGGCGCCGGTCGGCCGTGCCAAAAAGAAAAAATATTTCTAGGGGGTGATAGATCTGAGGAGTCCGTTTTCTATCCTTTTTTAATACAAAACGAGTTAGATTTAAGCACACAAGATAAATAATAGACATACGTACAGATAGACTTTTTTTTTGCGAAAACAGATAGACTTTTTTTAACAGGAAAGGCGTTTTAAACACAAGACTTCATAGAACCACGGACGCTTTTATTTTCTGACGAGAATCATCAACCAAGCTAGGTTTTCGTACGTGATGGCGAAAGACCAGCGCCAGTCGGCATGGCCGGACCTGCCGGAGGATCTCCTGCTCCTGGTCCTCGGCCGCCTCGCGTCCTTCGCAGATCGCGTCCGAGCAGGCGCAGTTTGCAGGCCATGGCGCTCCGCCGCCAGCCAGCTCCCACCGAGGCGGCTCCCCTGGGTCGTGTTCGGCGACGGCACCCTCTTCGACCTGGCCAACGACAGCGCGCCGCACCCGCACCACCGCCTGCGTCTCCCCGACGACTGCTGGCGCTACAGCGCCGGCGACAACATGCTGTTCCTCGTGCACCAGCGCGATGGCAGCTGCTCCATCATGAACTCTCTCTCCGGTGCCACTACCCATCTCCCCGAGCTAGCTGATCTCTTGCGGGATTACAACGTCCGGCACCGAGAGCGAAACGAGCTCAGGCGCGTCCCCCACTCCCAGGACCTGAAGGAGCCAATGAAAGCCATAGCAAAGGTGGTGGTGTCCTCGGCCTCGGCGTCGGACGACGACCCCATCGTCGCCGTCCTGCTCGAACGCGACATCATCGTTTCTACGTGCCGGCCGCCCGGCGAGCGCAACGCGTGCCTCCTGGCGATGCTGAGGAACGACGACGTCATCGACATTGTCCTGTTCCAAGGGAAATTCTACGCCCTCTCCATGGGCCATGTCCTCGAGACCATCGAGCCCAACAACGCCCACCAAGGCTACGAGCTCAAGTACAGCACCGAATTGATAAAGCACCCATGGCAACAACACCACCACCAAGACGTTATCCTTGATCCCTTGGTCGAGATGTATCTGGTCGAATCTGCTGGCAAGCTGCTGATGGTGAAGCGATGGGTCCGCCGCCCATTTACGCCCTGCACCCCGGATGGTAGAAGAACTTTCCGGTTGGAGGTGTGGGAGGCAGACCTGAGCCAACGCCGGTGGAACAAGTTGGACGGCAGCCTACAAGGCCAGGCGCTCTTTGTTAGCAGGCCGTGCTCCAAGTCTTTGCCCGCCGGTCAGGGAGTTCGACAAGACTCTATCTACTTCCTCAACAGACTCTACCAGTGGAAGCAGCCGGAGGTACCTCTCGGCGATTCTGGCGTGTACAACATTAGAGACAAGGTGTTCACCCCGTTGCTGCGTGACTCGACGCTATCGCTGCCGTGGAAGAGCGGGTGGTTTCCGTCATGGTTTTTTCCTGTCTAAGTTTAATTAATTAAGTCATCAACAATTCAACATATGCCTCCATTTATCGTTTAACTGTTTTTTCCTTGGTTACCCAAATGACCGAAAAAACAATTGTATGCATGTTTTTTCGCTGATGAGACTAACTGGTTTACATGTATATTTTTATAATTGTGTCTTGAATTTTACATCCCGACGACTTCATATCGTTTACCAATATTTGCCCTGTGTCACTACTAGAATCTGGTTTTGTGCCGAGTTTTAGAACTTTGCCGAGTTCATTCTACCGTGAACTTATCAAAGTTTATATCTGCCAAATTGATTCAGAATTGGACTCGACAGTGACAAACAACTCGGCAGACTTCATACTTTGCCTAGTTCCAACACTACTAGAATTTCACCCTACACCGAGTGCCAAAAACCGAAGGGCAAATAAACTTCGCAAAGTCTTAGCCGAGAATTATACTCGGCAAAGAGTACTCCGCGTACTCCTCTCAAGCAAACAGAAGTTTCCCGAGGGCCAACCGCCATGCACTCAACAAACTGTTTGCCTAGAGCTAAATAGTGCCTCTCAGCATAATAAAGGGACT
This sequence comes from Triticum urartu, assembly GCF_003073215.2. Classification (NCBI taxonomy): domain Eukaryota; kingdom Viridiplantae; phylum Streptophyta; class Magnoliopsida; order Poales; family Poaceae; genus Triticum; species Triticum urartu. Next base: position 58,536,180 of record NC_053028.1, read on the forward strand.
TCACAGCCGCCGGTTCCGTCAGGTCTTTGCCGAGAGCTTCCGCTCGACAAACCTGTGCACACTGCCGAGAGCCTCCAGTCGGCTTAACTAAAACAAGCAGCTCCGACATCTCTCCTTTACCGAGTACATCTATTAGCGATTCGGTAAAATGACAACCACACTGCCAACGTGTGCCACATGTCCCTTCTGCCGAGCGCCGTTCTCGGAAAAGGTTATTCTGCCGAGTGGAGCTCTCATCAAAGATGCATTGCCAGCATTGTTTCTGCCTTTTTTTTCATGTAACCATGCAAGATGCAATTTAGCACCAAAATGTGTAACTAAAGGAAACAGAGACTTACCAGTCAAAAAATAGGAACATTTTACAAGCTTTAAAGCTTCACTGAACAAAAATAGGAACATATTACCGGTCAAAAATCTGCAGCTGCTGCAGCTGCACTGAACATCAATTTCTCTACCTCCCCCGAAACTTGAAATATATCTGACCCATTTTGTAAAAATACATATCAATTTCAAAGCTATAGATAAACAAACCCATCAGAAAACTATTCCCTCTCTAAACTAATATAAGATCTTTTAGTATATCTATATCTATATCTATATCTATACCTAATATTAAAAGGAGGAAGTTTTCTTAGTTCTCCATACGTCGCGCCTTTATATCCGTTGATTTTGCATTAATCATAAAGATCAATGGCTCAGATTTAAAAGGATAGTTAACTTTTTCCATAAGCGATGAGTGCTTGCAGGCATACGCGATGCTGGGTGGAACGAGGCGAGCAGGCACTCGTCCGGATGGCCCAACTGCAGCCAATATAGCTTGGCAGAGCTCTCCATCAGGAAAAAAGTAAGAGTTTGTTTTCTTATTTGTTACACAAAAAGATGCAGCTTGGGCCACGGCCTAGGTCTCCCTGGCGCTAATTAGCCTCATACAGTGCGTAAATTTCTCGCCTTTCTCTTCGCCTCTCCGATCTCATCTATGTTGCTAGCCCGCTTGCTCCTATCTTGAGCCCCTCAATCAATGGATGCCGGCGAGTGGAAAGCGACGATCGTGATCACAGACGACAGCGACGTCCAGGCACTTGCGGACGAGGAAGGCCAAGCAGGTGCTTACGGACGTTCGCCACGGCCATCAGTCTATTGACTGGTGTCGCCACGTCGTGAGGGCCAAGTACACGGCCGGCTAACCTCGCACCGCCGTTACCATTTGGTGATTGGTTGTCAGCGCCATTGCACATGGCCGGCCCATAAGGAATTGAAAGACTACCCCGGGCCATGTAGACTATTCCTTTTCACGGACATTCTTTTCTAGAAGGAAAGTAGCAAAGCCGAACGCAAATACACATCGCCTACTGTTCATCCGCTGTCTACTGCCTCCATGTGTTACTGTTCATCCACCATCGACCTCCTCAAGCCTCCATCTGCGACTGTTCATCCATGGCATCTTTCTCCTGCCTCCACCAACTACTGTTCATCCACGGGCTCTTATTCATCCAGCCTTCACCACTCCTCCACCGGCTACTGTTCAACCAGCCCTCTCCACGGGATCCTGTTCAACCACCCCTCCACGGGCTACTGTTTATCCAGCCCTCCACCGGCTACTGTTCAACCGGATCTCCACAGGGTCCTACTCATCCAGCCCTCCACGGGGTCGTGTTCACCCACCCCCAACCGGCTCGATCGATCGGGGTCCTGTTCATCCAGCGGCAACGACCTCTACTACCACGGGGTCCTGTTCATCCACCCCCCATCGGGAACTATTCACCCAAACCCCTAATAACGCTCACTGTTCATCAAGAGGTAGCAGGTTCGATCGGCTTCCGTTAGTAGTAGTAGCGAAGGAATCGCTCAATCGAATTCAGTTAATAGCCAGATCGATCGATCGCTCGGGTTCAGTAACGCGTAGCCTGTAGTGCAATCGCTCGGGTTCGCACCCACGCGCGTACGTGCACGAGAGAAACGAGCATCGCTAGGCCCCCGACCACCCACCGTAACTGGGAACTCCTCGATATTTTCCTCGTCCCCGCTTCTACCACGATTTTTTTCGTTATGGACGGCCCAAAGAATGTCATGCAGCTGCGTCTCTGGCCCGCCCAGGACGGAAAGCCCATTTTCTGTCATGATTTTTTGTCATAGAAATAGGAGCCCACCACATCTATGATGATACCGGGGTTTGTCATAATTATTATCATAGAAGTGTCATAAGCATGGCAAAAAAATTGTTCGGCCCAAAATGTCACGGATGTGCCTTTTTTGTAGTGTATATTGTTGTTCTAAAGATGATCATGATGCCCTCATGTCTGTATTTTATTTTATCACGAAGCTTTCGGGACGAAGCACCGCTGTCTCGAGGCGGAACTTGAGCGGAACCAATCTAGGCTTCGGCAGAGTTGTTCTGTTGGGGAACTTCCCTCCGGGAGGGGGAAATCATCGCCATCGCCATCACCAACGATCCTCTCATCGAGAGGGGGTCAAGCTCCATCAACATCTTCATCAGCACCATCTCCTCTCAAACCCTAGTTCATCTCTTGTATCCGATATCTGTCTCGAAACCTCAGATTGGTACCTGTGGGTTGCTAGAAGTGTTGATTACTCCTTGTAGTTGATGCTAGTTGGTTTATTCAGTGGAAGATCATATGTTTAGATCCTTAACGATAATTACTACTCCTCTAATCTTGATCATGAATATGCTTTGTGAGTAGTTACGTTTATTTCTGAGGACATGGGAGAAGTCTTGTTATAAGTAACCATATAAATTTGGTATTCGTTCGATATTTGATGAGATGTATGTTGTCTTTCCACTAGTAGTGTTATGTGAACGTCGACGACATAACATTTCACCATTATTTGGGGCTAGGGGAAGGCATTAGAAAGTAATAAGTAGATAATGGGTTGCTAGAGTGACAGAAGATTAAACCCTAGTTTATATGTTGCTTCGTAAGGGGCTGATTGGATCCATATGTTTCATGCTATGTTCAGATTTATCTTAATTCTTCTTTCGTAGTTGCGGATGCTTGCGAGAGGGGTTAATCATAAGTGGGAGGCTTGTCCAAGGAAGGGCAGCACCCAAGCACCAGTTCACCCACATATCAAATTATCAAAATAACAAACGTGAATCATATGAGTCCGATGAAAACTAGCTTGACTACAATTCCCATGTGTTCTCGGAAGTGCTTTGCTTTATATAAGAATTCGTCCAGGCTTGTCCTTTGCTGCAAAAAGGATTGGGCCACCTTGCTGCACCTTGTTTACTTTTGTTACTTGTTGCCCGTTACGAATTATCTTATCAGACAACTATCTGTTACCGATAATTTCAGTGCTTGCCGAGAATACCTTGCTGAAAACCACTTGTCATTTCCTTCTGCTACTCGTCGGGTTCGACACTCTTACTTATCAAAAGGACTACGATAGATCCACTATACTTGTGGGTCATCAGTATTAACGTAGGGTTATTACTCATCGAGGGGCCCAAACCTAGGTAAAACCAGGGGCGGAGGCACGTTGTCTCTTCCGGTGTCACTGGCACCGGGTAAAACTCGTATTTACCTTATGCATGGTACAGATTTTTGGGCTGGACACCGGTAACTTTTTGATCTGGACATCGGCCAGCCCACCGATACACGAACACAAGCCAGGCATATCAGCCCATCTAGGTAAATGCCTACTCCAGATCGATCGATTAATCAATCCCTGTACGTGCGCCTGTTGAGAAAAAGCTATCGATCTAATTAATTAATCCCCAATACGCCTGTGCATGCGCCTATTCTGTTGCTCATCCGTTCGGCTTCTCCATCCTCGGCCCTTCTCCGCCGCCACGTTGCCAGTCGCGCGGCCAATCGCTGGTTCGTCCTGGTTGTCCATTGAAGCGTTCAAGCATCGCTAGCTGGCTACCTCTACCTCGCCCACCGAGAGATTATTGGAAATTTCAGGTACCTCTCAACTCTGCATTTGGTAATTGCCGATCTCTCTCAAATCTGAAATCTCAACTGTGTGTAGGAATTTTAATTTCTCAAATTTCTGTTTTTTAATTGTATGGCTAGGGTTTTAAAATTTAAAGGTATTATAATTGAGAACAACTCGCTGCGATTCACATCTAACCATGGGAGGATTATTTCAGCAAGAACGGCAAATCACAATGTTGAGTAAGTTTAACTCCCTAATCGTATTGTTCAATCAATATGTTCTGTTTATTTCTGACAAAAAAATGTTTTGTTTATTGTTTCTATTCTTGCATATGCAAACACAAATAATGTAACTCATACATTTTTGCTAACACAATAATAATTATTAACATGAGAATTTATGGAAATGTTTCTTAAAAAAATAAAGTCCTCGGCACAAGATGATATAGCTTGCCCATCACATGAACCAGTTCATTTTTGTAAGAAATCTCACTGCCATATAATTTGTGTTGTTGGGTGTGTTATTCTTCGTTCCAGAATATAAGGTGTATCGATTTCCATGCAAATCAACCATTTGAATGTTTGACCAAAATTATAGAATAAAATAACAATATCTACAAAACGTAATAGATAAAATACGAAACTATCTTCTTGAAGGATCAAATGATATGAATTTCGTAATGTGGATATTGATATATTTTTCTAAAAACTCATATATAATGGAATGGAGTGCATACTATTGTTTGGCGTCTATCTTTGTATACATGTGGACACCGGGACATTTTTGTTCTGGATCCGCCCCTGGGTAAAACAACCATGTCTCTTTCACCCGCGAGTTCCCTTTGGGCATCACCCTCTCTCTGGATCAACTTTTGTCCAGTAAGATTGACGAACCATTATTCGTTGACACCTTGGATTGTATTCATATGATCTATGATTTGAGAGCCCTATTTGAACTTTGACACACCAATTGTTTTATCAAGACCATATTGATGGTGTCTTCCATTTGGGCAAACAAGGTAAAATCAATGCGTCTCTTTCCCAAGTGAGTTCCCTTTGCGAGCCACCTTCTCTTTACCTTAACTTGAAAGTATAGTAGGATCGACAAATCATTATTCGTCGACTATGATTTGAGTGCCTCTTTGAACCTTGGCAAACCAATTGTCTGATTAAGACCATCTTAAGACCATCTTACTAGTACCTTCAGTCCAGGTACGCAACTCCTTCAATTTCTACCATAAAGTGTGTTCATATCTCCCATCAATGATATTGCATCACTCGGAGGATTTGGTGCGTTGACGAAGATCCGACAAATCGTGTTTTTATTGCAAAAGTGTCAACTTTGCCAGTGCACGACAATCTTCGCTAATAGTATTGGAGATGGAGATAGGACTAAGTCCCGCTTCTAAATTATTATTTTTATAAAAGTGTGAATTTTGCCGGTGTATGACAATCTTCGCAAATAGGCCTTTGTACACGCCTCAATAATCATTGTTAACAATGACATCCCCTAATCTCATGTTGTTCCGAGTAGAGCAAACATAACTTTAATGTCACTTTTGGTTTTATTAGGTATCTTTGCTGTTTGTGCTCATTTGGTTATTCCATTCTTTTGTTTTCTTTGTACCAAATCAATTACATATTGTGTTCTAAAAAGACCAGCATTTCCATGCTTAGAATCATAAAACGAAACTAGCATGATTTGTTCAAGAAATAAAATGTTATGCCCTTTGGATGAGAATATAAGCCGGGCACGGATTTTATGTCTTCGGTTTAACTAGTGAGTTATATGTTATTTGCCGTAAAACAATACTATATGTCTTTAGATTCGTTGTCAAATGAAGTTTCTAAATATATAGATTTTATGGCATATTTCATATGTTTTGTTAGCCAACTCAGAGACCTAAAAGTCCATGCTCAACTTTTATTCGCGTCCGGACTCCGGAGGGAGTTAAGTAATTCCCTAAAAAAAAGGCTAGCATGATCATTGATGTGAACCGGTTCTGGATCAATTGTTCAGAATAGTAAAGACAGTTATAGCACACTAAAAGTATTGTGTTCGTGTTAGCACTATAAGTACCAGACCTTCAGTATGTTGACTAAACAATACTGGTATATTCTAATTATTCAACCATGCATATGTTTCAGTAGTACTATTCAATCAAGAACAACAATATCTACATGATCCTACTGGAAAACAGAGTCACAATTGCCCCTACACTGGAAAACAGAGTGACCTCAAGTTTGCCTTGCTGATCACCATTACTAAAGATTCGCTGATTATGTGATGAGTGTACACTGACAATTATTATGGTTTTGTAATGATTTTTCTGATCATCATTAGAACAATTGTTCATACACTGACAATTACTCATAGGTGAGATGTACATCCAGGGAAACTACAAATTAATCCTGCTGGAACTGGTAACTCATCAGTATACACAATGTTTGTAGGTATCATCTCATCTCAGTAGGCACATCATTCACTTTCTTACAGATGAAAGAATAAAAGCAATTGACGACAAGAACTGCCATTAATTAGGAAAAAGAATCATGTCTTATTAGCTCCCTCGATCGGTTTGGTATTTATATTTGCATATTGTGCAATACCGCACAATCCGTCGGCCGTCGCCATCTAACCCATTTTGGTGTGCTCCGTTAGCTGAATAAAAGACCTAAGAATCCGTGCTCAACTTATATTCACGTGCGTAGGGAGTAGCATAATTCCCTAAAAAAACGCTAGCATAATCATCGATGTGTACTGGTTCTGGATCAATTGTTCAGAATAGTTAAGACAGTTATAGCACACAAAAGTATTGTGTTCGTGTTAGCATTATAAGTATTACCAGAGTTTCAGTATGTCGACTAAACAGCACCCATATATTCTAATTGTTCAACCATGCATATGTTTCAGTAGTACTGTTCAATCGAGAACAACAATATTTATACACGATCCTACTGGAAAGCAGAGTCACAATTGTCCATACACCGGAAAACAGAATATGGCCTCAAGTTTGCCTTGCCGATCACCATAAGTAAAGATTCCTTGATTATGTGATGAGTATACACTGACAATCAGTATGATTTTGTGATGATTTTGCCGACTATCGTCGGAACAATTGTTCATACACTGAAAATTACTAATTAATATGTGAAATGTACATCGATCCAGAGGAACTACAAATTAATCCTGCTGGAGCTGGTAACTCATCAGTACACACAACGTCTGCAGTAGGTATCATCTCTTCTCAGTAGACACATCATTCAGTTTCTTACAGATGATAGAACAAAAGCAATTGACCACAAGAACTGGCATCAGGAAAAAGGATCATGTCTTGTCAGCTCCCTCGGTTTGGCTTGGCTCGCTCACAAGTCCTCCACCTGCATTTTGTGGGAAAGTTGAGCCGGCATCAGAAAGTAAGGAAGCAAATAAGGGTATACATACAGATGATGCATGAGAATACATACCATGCAGTGAACTGAGCAGTACACCATGTCCTTGTCGATGCCACTACCACACACACAAGAATTCGGGCGTAGCTCTGAAACTGGGTGCGGCTGTGGCTGCGTCAAGGGCACCTCCACGATCACCTCAGTATAAGACCACCCATAATCTCTCTCCTCCCTAGAACTCTGCAAGGATTTCATTCGGAGAAAAATGGCTGATCACAGACAGACAGAACCAACATTCTCTGCACAATAACTCTGCTGAGAACAAAAACGGCTCACCTGAACGGTGCTCAAGGAGGCAAGCCAGTTCCCATGGTGAGTTTGCAGGAAGCGTGCGGCAAGACCGCCTTCTGGGGTGTCTATGATTCCGATGGTGTCGTGATTGTCGTGGTGATGGCACACCTGAGGGCTGAATCCGGCGTGGCAGAGGAGGCAAAACATGTCCCATCCATGTCCCAGACTGACGATCGGTGTCCCAAAGCGCGCAAGCGTCAGGAGTCCCTGCACACGATCCTTCTGGACCTGACGTATCAGGACCTCTTGGCGAGTAGGGGGCATCACCAGATCAAGGGCTGCCTCTTCGAACTGCCATCATCAACATTGAACGATCTCATTCTCTGGTGAGGTAGATCGAGAAACCAAGAAGCTGTATGTACTATGTACCCAAGAAGCAAGGCCGGATTGGAATAGGATAGGTGGATCGATCAGGTTAGGTACCTGGCAGTAGATGGAGCAGAAATCGTAGTCTAGGGCTATTCGACGGTTGCATTCCCTGAAGCCGCACGGCAGTCCTCCGCCGCCGCCGGCATGCTGCGCCGGCTTGGGATGCAGGCGCACCCAACCCGGGAGTGTGATCTCCGGCTGCATTCACAGAGCACAAGGACAAAGCTTAATTGGACCGAATTCGCACCAATTCAATTCTTGACAAGAGAAATTAAACAGCATGTTTTGATTTGTTCCCTCACGCACCTCGATGTGAGAGCAGTCGTAGAAGACGTTAACGTCCACCAATCTGACGAACAGCACTCCGCCGCGCCGTCTAACCTGAATGAATACCAAGAATCGCAACAAGTGATGGATCCATCGATCGATCGATGGACCAGTCCCAAGAAGCCAACAAGCCAAGAATCACTGTTGCTGAAACTGAGAGACGGACCTGGATTATGAACGTGCGGTGATCGCCATGATCACGCCTGCGGCAGCGTGGGACGGCGGGGCAGCAGCGCGGGCAGAAGTGCTTGCAGCAGAGATAGCAGAAGCTGTAGGGACTGCAGGCCCTTTCGAAGTCCAAGCTCGCGAGTTTCCGCACCCACTGCAATGCAAGCAGAGAAGAAGATGGATCAGGGTCAGGGCGGGACAGGGGATAGATGGAACTGCAAGAAACCAAGAACTGAGAGGAAAATCAAGAGCGAGAGAGAGGTGCCTGGCGAGGTTGCTGCTTCTCTTGGTCGACGCAAATATCGCACAGTTGGGGGTCTGCTGACTTCCAGTTCATGACGCAGTAGCTGCACCAAGAACAATGGTGATGGATTTGCATGCGATGCAACAGAAGCAAGCAAGAAAGCAAGAAAGAAACGAAACAAGAATCCAGCAGGGAAGGCAAGAAAGAGATGGGCGTACTTGTGCTGCCACCTCGCGCAGCGAAGGCACTCGAAGAACCTCTCTTTCTTCCTGCCCCTGATAGCGCCGCCGCACGTAGAGCACACGCGGGCGGCAGCCATGGCGGCGGAGGTGGGGATGGACGAGGGGCGGGGAGGAAGAAGGGGAGCCTGTTCTGTTCTGTTAGCGGGAGGGAGGAACGATTGAGACGATTGATAGCCGAAGCGGTTTGATTGATGGATAGATAATGGATTCTGTTGTATTTATAGGCGCAGCGGAGGTGCTGCAGCGCCGTCGTTGCTCCCTCCCTCCTGGCGGCGAAAGTGATAATTCTACCGGCGCCGGTATGTAACGGCAATGCATCCACCGTCCGTCTTTCCATCAAGACTGATGCGATGTGTCGCGGTACAAAGATGTCAAACATTTCGCTCGAGTTATATACATTATGATATGCGTCTTTTTTTGAGAGGATAGTTTGAGGGAAAAGAACGAGAGTGGAGGGACGGACGAGTGACCGAATACACACAAGACTTGTCTTTTTATTTTTGTTGTAACATATTTAATTCCTCACAGCTTATGAATTGAACTTTTGTTTTTTTTAAACTTTTTACATATCTGAGTTAAAAAATATTGCATTGTTCTAGTATTTCAAAGAAGTGATTTCGACAATTTCACTATTTAAAACAATGATTAGTAAAACGGATTCCACTCATTTCCAAATGCCAATTCCAGTCATTTCACAAAATTAATTTTCTTTCAATTCAACATAAAGATCTAGGCATTTCAAAAACAATTTCACTCAATTCAACAAGTTAATTTCACACTTTTGAAAATATATTTTCCTCGTTTAAAGAAACCGATTCCAATCATTTCAAAAAAACAAATTCTAGTCAATTAAAAGATGGATTCCACTCATAAAAAATCAATTTCACTCATTTTCTAAAACTGGGTTCACCCATTTCCAAACATCTATTCCACTCATTAAAAAAAACTAATTTCACTCAATTCAAAAAGGATTTCATTAAATTCAAATAATCAATTTCACTCATTTAAAAAATGATATCACTCAATTCAGGAAAATTAATTCACATATTTCAAAATGCTGATTCACACAATTCAAAAAACAGATTTCAGACATTTCAAAAAACAATTTCACTCGTAACTAATCTAACTCCTTTCTAAAAACTAATTTCACACACTGAAATATATTGAGTGAAATAAGTGGATTGAAATGATGATATGGATTGAGGGACATAAGTGAATTAAAGAAAACATATGGTACTAATTTCAAAACATTACAAAACAATTATTTCACTCATTTGTTACACTGAAAATAGATAGAGTGAAATAAGTGTATTGAAGCATTAAAAAATTATGTGTGTTTGAATTGTATCCAAGATAGGTCTTGTTCAAAAGGTTCACACGTCAGGAATTCAAATATCACTTCTGCTTTGGTACACCCCCTTAACACATCGTCGACTAAGATTATGCCATGCGCCTTCATAAGAAAGGGTAGGATGATCTTTTTAAAAGTACATCGCCTGCGATGATACGCAGGACCCCATATACGAATTGCACATGTGTGAGCGACTGGGCCGGCCCATTGAGCCATGTCCCTCCTACCATGTTCTATGTAAGCGACCAAGATGGTCTTTTTTTTAAAGTACACACTCCCATGCCAATACGCGAAACCTCGTATACGATTTGCACAGGAGCGAGCGACTGGGCTGGTCCATTAGGTCATGTCCCTCCTACCATGTTCTAGTAAGCCACGTAAAAATACGGAGACCTCACACTTAAGGCGCGCACTACTAGCCACTTCACCTCACCAGTCACCAGTGCATGGTGTGTTCTACAACTCAAAATATATAAGAACACACAACAGCGTCCATATATATATGAAAAAATTTAGAACTTTTATTGAAAAAATAAGAACAATTTTTAAATGCCGAATAGTTTTTGAAATTAATTTTTTTGAAAACACAACCTTTTCTGTAATTTGAAAAAAAACTTAGAACACGAACATTTAAAAAAAACAAACATCTTTCGAAGCATGAACAATTTCCGAACATCTTCCGACACATGCATTTTTTTATTTCTGGTTTTCTTTTTCTGGTTTTTATTTGTCAAGTGTTGCTTCAATTTTTTCGTTTTTCCTTTTATTTTTTCTTAAATCCATGAACATTTAATATTCGTGATCATTTCTTTAAATCTGCAAACAATTTTTTTCAAATTAATGAACTCTTTTCCAAATCAAAAAAATCTTTTCAACTTTTAATAACATTTTTTCAACGCCTGTGAATTTTTCCAAATTGATGAACATTATTTCCAAATTTGATAAAATATTTCAAATCTGCGAACTCTTGGGCCGGCCCAACAGGTACACAGGAACGATGTAGTCACCTAGTTGGGCCAAGGCCTGAGCACATTTGTTATTTTCTATTTTTTTTCGTTTTTCTTTTACTTTTTTGTTAACTCATTTTTCTCCTTTTTGAAATTTATTATTTCTGTTGAAGCTTGGTTAAAATTTGAAATATTTTTGGAATAGCAAAAATGTTCTTGATTTCAAATATTTTTCAAAATTTTAAAAAATGCCTTGGATTTTTTAAAATTCTGTCTTTGAACTTTTTGTTCACAAATTTAAGAATTTTCTGTGTTCTAGCAAATGTTGATAATTTTTGAAAAAAGTACATGCTTTGCAATTTGTGCACAACATCAATTGGTGGGAACTTGTTCACAATTTTGAAAAGGTGTTCAAGTTTATAAATTATTATACATAATTGAAAATTCGAAAATTGTTGAAAAATTTCATGAACTAGATACGATATAAGAAAATGTTCATGTTGATCCATAATAACAGAAATTGAAAATAACTGAAGCCTCACACGAACATATGAAGCATCCATGCCTCATATGATTGACTTCTGACATGGTTTTCACGTTGCGACATGTCTAGCTATTTATTTGCCTTCTTTCATGAAGAAAACTCGAGAACATGCAAAACTTGTCAAAAATCCAAGCAATTTGGCATTGATGCCTTGAGTTGGTCATAGAAACTAGTGGAAAACACTTGAGGCCATTTGATGTATGTCGAAATCAACGTGCTTCCAAACGGACCCTTTTGGTCCTACCTGAACACACTCCATTGCGCATGATCTATCTTTGGACATCCTTCAAATGACTCCAACTTTTGAAATTAGGTGGGCATGCCCATGGTAGGCATCCATGCCTGGTTTGAAGTACTTTCGACACCGTTTGCATGTTGCAACATGTGCAACCATTTATCAATCTTTTTGACCGAGAAGCCTCCAAGGAAAGCGAAATTCATCGAAAACAAAAACAACTTGGCATTGTGCCTTGAGTTGGTCATAGAAGCTTGAAAAATCGTGGATGTCGCCTAGAGAGGGAGTGAATAGGAGCTTTAAAATAATTACGGTTTAGGCTTAAACAAATGCGGAATAAAACTAGCATTTAATTTGTCAAGCACAAAACCTAAAACAACCAGTCTCACCTATGTGCACCAACAACTTATGCTAAGTAAGATAAACAATTAGGTGATAGCAAGATTGTTGGAAATATGCCCTAGAGGCAATAATAAATTGGTTATTATTATATTATATTTCATTGTTCATGATAATCGTTTATTATCCATGCTAGAATTGTATTGATAGGAAACTCAGATACATGTGTGGATACATAGACAACAACATGTCCCTAGTAAGCCTCTAGTTGACTAGCTCGTTGATCAATTGATGGTTACGGTTTCCTGACCATGGACAAGACCCAATCCTAAGCTTAGCACAAAGATCGTGTAGTTCGTATGCTAAAGCTTTTCTAATGTCAAGTATCATTTCCTTAGACCATGAGATTGTGCAACTCCCGGATACCGTAGGAATGCTTTGGGTGTGCCAAATGTCACAACGTAACTGGGTGGCTATAAAGGTACACTACAGGTATCTCCGAAAGTGTCTGTTGGGTTGCCACGAATCGAGACTGGGATTTGTCACTCCGTGTAAACGGAGAGGTATCTCTGGGCCCACTCGGTAGGACATCATCATAATGTGCACAATGTGACCAAGGAGTTGATCACGGGATGATGTTTTACGGAACGAGTAAAGAGACTTTCCGGTAATGAGATTGAACAAGGTATCGGGATATTGACGATCGAATCTCGGGCAAGTATCATACCGATGGACAAAGGGAATTGTATACGGGATTGATTGAATCCTTGACATCGTGGTTCATCCGATGAGATCATCGTGGAACATGTGGGAGCAAACATGGGTATCCATATCCCGCTGTTGGTTATTGACCGGAGAGTTGTCTCGGCCATGTCTGCATGACTCCCGAACTCGTAGGGTCTACACACTTAAGGTTCGATGACGCTAGGGTTATAGGGAATAGATATACGTGGTTACCGAATGTTGTTCGGAGTCCCGGATGAGATCTCGGACATCACGAGGAGTTCCGGAATGGTCCGGAGGTAAAGATTTATATATGGGAAGTCCTGTTTTGGTCACCGGAAAAGTTTTTGGTGCTATCGGTAACATACCGGGACCACCGGGAGGGTCCTGGGGGTCCACCAGGTGGGGCTACCTGCCCCAGAGGGCTGCATGGGCCAAGTGTGAGAGGGGACCAGCCCCAGGTGGGCTGTTGCGCCCCCACCAGGGCCCAAGGCAAAGAGAGAAGGGAAAAGGGGGAAACCCTAGGCTCAGATGGGCCTAAGGCCCACCTAGTGGTGCGCCCCCCTCTCTCCCCCCTTGGCCGCCCCCTAGATGGGATCTAGGGCTGGTCGCCACCCCTAGGGATGGAAACCTAGGTGGGGGCGCAGCCCCTCCCTTTCCCCTATATATAGTGGGGTTTTGGGCTGCCATACACACGAGAACATCTCCTTCTTGGCGTAGCCCTACCCCTCTCCCTCCTCGTCTCTTGCGGTGCTTGGCGAAGCCTTGCTGGAGTACCGCGCTCCTCCACCACCACCACGCCGTCGTGCTGATGCTGGATGGAGTCTTCCCCAACCTCTCCTTCTCCCCTTGCTGGATCAAGGCGTAGGAGACGTCACCGGGCTGTACGTGTGTTGAACACGGAGGTGCCGTCCGTTCGGCACTAGGATCATCGGTGATTTGGATCACGACGAGTACAACTCCATCAACCCCGTTCACTTGAACGCTTCCGCTTAGCGATCTACAAGGGTATGTAGATGCACTCACCTTCCCCTCGTTGCTAGATTACTCCATAGATTGATCTTGGTGATGCGTAGATTCCCGACAGTGGCATCATGAGCTAGGTCTATGCGTAGTTTCTATGCACGAGTAGAACACAAAGTAGTTGTGGGCGTCGATTTTGTCAATTTACTTGCCGTTACTAGTCTTATCTTGATTCGGCGGCATCGTGGGATGAAGCGGCCTGGACCGACCTTACACGTACTCTTACGTGAGACTGGTTCCACCGACTGACATGCACTAGTTACATAAGGTGGCTAGCGGGTGTCTGTCTCTCCCACTTTAGTCGGATCGGATTTGATGAAAAGGGTCCTTATGAAGGGTAAATAGAAATTGGCATATCACGTTGTGGTTGTCGCGTAGGTAAGAAACGTTCTTGCTAGAAACCTATAGCAGCCACGTAAAAACTTGCAACAACAATTAGAGGACGTCTAACTTGTTTTTGCAGCATATGCCTTGTGATGTGATATGGCCAAAAGGATGTGATGAATGATATATGTGATGTATGAGATTGATCATGTTCTTGTAATAGGAATCACGACTTGCATGTCGATGAGTAGGACAACCGGTAGGAGCCATAGGAGTTGTCTTAATTTATTTATGACCTGCGTGTCAACATAAACGTCATGTAATTACTTTACTTTATTGCTAAAGCGTTAGCCATAGTAGTAGAAGTAATAGATGACGATACAACTTCAAGAAGACACGATGATGGAGATCATGATGATGGAGATCATGGTGTCATGCCGGTGACAATGATGATCATGGAGCCTCGAAGATGGAGATCAAAAGGAGCAAAATGATATTGGCCATATCATGTCACTATTTGATTGCATGTGATGTTTATCATGTTTTACATCTTATTTGCTTAGAACGACGGTAGCTTAAATAAGATGATCTCTCGCTAAAATTTCAAGAAAGTGTTCCCCCTAACTATGCACCGTTGCGAAGGTTCGTTGTTTCGAAGCACCACGTGATGATCGGATGTGATAGATTCTAACGTTCGAATACAACGGGTGTAAGCCAGATTTACACACGCAATACACTTAGGTTGACTTGACGAGCCTAGCATGTACAAACATGGCCTCGGAACATGGAAGACCGAAAGGTCGAGCATGAGTCGTATAGAAGATACGATCAACATGAAGATGTTCACCAATGTTGACTAGTCCATCTCACGTGATGATCGGACACGGCCTAGTTGACTCGGATCATGTTTCACTTAGATGACTAGAGGGATGTCTATATGAGTGGGAGTTCATTAAATAATTTGATTAGATGAACTCAATTACCATGAACATAGTCTAAATTGTCTTTGCAAATATGTTGTAGATGAATAGCTCACGTTGTAGCTCCCTGTTTCAATACGTTCCTAGAGAAAGACCAAGTTGAAAGATATTGTAAGCACTGATGCGGACTAGGTCCGTAGTCCGTGGAGTGTCCTCACTGCTACACAGAAGGCTTACGTCTTTGATGCACCGCTCGATGTGCAAACCCCTACAACATCGTCTGTGGATGTTGTGAACACCTGACAGACACATCCTGATGACTACTTGATAGTTTAGTGCACCATACTTTACGGCTTAGAATCGGGATTCCAATGACGTTTTGAACGCCATAGAACATATGAGATGTTCCAAGAGCTGAAATTGGGATTTCAGGCTCATGCCCGTGTTGAGAGGTGTGAGACCTCTGACAAGTTCTTTTGCCAACAAGATGGAGGAGAATAGCTCATCTAGTGAGCATGTGCTCAGAATGTCTGGGTGCTACAATCACTTAAATCAAGTGGGATTTAAACTTCCAGATAAAATAGTGATTGATAGAGTTCTCTAGCCACTATCACTAAGCTACTAGATCTTCGTGATGAACTATGACATGCAAGGGATGGAGTTGATCCCGGAGCTGTTCGCGGTGCTTAAGACCGCAAAAGGTAGAAATCAAAAAGGAGCATCAAGTGTTGATGGTTTAACAAGACCACTGGTTTCAAGAAGGGCAAGGGCTAGAAGGGAAACTTCATGGATGGCAAACCAGTTGCCGCTCCAGTGAAGGAACCCAAGGTTGAACCCAAACCCAAGACCGAGTGCTTCTATTGTAAGGGGAACGGTCACTGGTAGCGGAATTACCCCAAATGCATGGTAGATAAGAAGGCTGGTAACTTCAACAAAGTATATACGTGTTATTAATGTGTACCTCACTAGTACTCCTGGTAGCACCTGGGTATTGGATACCGGTTCAGTTACTATTATTGGTGACTTGAAGCAAAAGCTACGGACTAAACGGAGACTCGCTAAGGGCGAGGTGATGATGTGTATTGGAAGTGTTTCCAAAGTTGATGAGATCACCATCGCACGCTCCATCTGCCTTCGGGATTAGTATTGAACCTAGATATATGTTATCAGGTGTCTACGTTGAGCATGAATATGATTAGATCATGTTCATTGCAATACGGTCATTCATTTAAGTTAGAGAATAATGGTTATTCTATTTACATGAATGATACCTTTCATGGTCATGCACCCTATGTGAATGGTTCATTGAATCTCGGTCGTGGTAATACACATGTTCACGCCAAAAGATGTAGAGTTAATAATGATAGTACCACTTTCTCGTGGCACTGCCGCTTAGGTCATATTGGCGTAAGATGCATGAAGAAACTCCATGTCGATGGATGCTTAGAGTCACTTGATTTTGAATCACTTGACACATGCGAGCCATGCCTCATGGGCAGGATGACTAACACCCCGTTTTCAGGTATAATGAAATGGGCAAGTGACTTGTTGGAAATCATGCATGCTGATGCGTGTGATCCAATAAGAATTGAAACGTGCAGTGGATATCGCTGTTTTCTCATCTTCACTGACGATTTGGGTAGATATAGGTATATCTACTTAATGAAGCACAAGTCTGAAACGTTTGAAAAGTTCAAGCGATTTCAGAGTGAAGTTAAGAATCATCATAACAATAAGATCATGTTCCTACGATCTGATCAAAGGGGATTTTCTGAGTTATGAGTTTGGCAATCACTTAAGACATTGTGGAATTGTTTCACAGTTGAAGCCACCTCGAACACCACAAGATAATGGTGTGTCCGGATGTCGTAATCGAACACTATGAGATATGGTGTGATCTATGATGTCTCTTATCAATCTACCGTTTTCATTTTGAGGTTATGCGTTAGAGACAGCTGCATTCACTTTAGATAGGACACCATCTAAGTCCGTTGAGACGACGTCATAAGAACATTGGTTTGGCAAGAAACCAAAGTTGTCATTTCTTAACGTTTGGGGATGTGATGCTTGGGGCTTCAGCCGAAGAAGCTCAAACCCAAAGCGTACAAACACATCTTTATAGGATACCCAAGGGTGACAGTTGGGTATACCTTCTATCTCAGATCCGAGGGCAAATTGTTTGTCGCTAAGAACGGGTCCTTCCTCGAGAAGGAGTTTCTCTCAAAAGAATTGAGTGGGAGTAAGATAGAACTTGATGAGGTTGTCAAACCTTTATTTCAACCAGAGAGTGATGTAACACAGAAAGATGTTTTCTGTGGAGCCTACATCTGTTGAATAGGAAGTTAATGATAGTGATCATAAAGCTTCGGATCAAGTTGCTATTGAACCTCGTAGGTCGACAAGGATATGTACTACTCCTGAGTGGTACGGTAATCCTGTCTTAGATATCATGTTGTTAGACAATAATGAACCTACGAGCTATGGAGAAGCGATGGTGGGCCCGTATTCCGACAAATGGTTAGAAGCCATGAAATCCGAGATAGGATCCATATATCAGAACAAAGTATGGACTTTGGTGGACTTGCCCGATGATCGGCAAGCCATTGAGATAAATGGGTCTTTAAGAAGAAGACGAACGTGGGCGGTAATGTTACCGTCTATGAAGCTCGACTTGTGGGAAAGAGTCTTTTCGCAAGTTCAAGGAGTTGACTACGAGAATTTCTCACCCGTAGCGATGCTTAAGTCCGCCGGAATCATGTTAGCATTAGCTGTATTTTTCGATTATGAAATCTTACAGATGGATGTCAAAACAAGTTTTCTTACCAGTTTTTGTAAGAAAAGTTGTATGTGATACAATAAAAGGTTTTGACGATCCTAAGGATGCTAAAAGGTATGCTAGCTCCAGCAATCCTTCTATGGACTAGAGCAGGCATCTCGGAATCGGAATATATGTTTTGATGGAGTGATCAAAGCTTTTAGGTTTATACAATGTTTGCTAGAAACTTGTATTTACAAGAAAGTGAGTGGGAGCACTACAACATTTCTGATAAGTATATGTGGATGACATATTGCTGATTCGAAATAATGTAGAATTTCTGGAAAGCATAAACGGTTGTTTGAAGAGTGATTTTCAAAGGAAGACCTGGATAAAGCTGCTTACATATTGGGCATCAGGATCTATAGAAATAGATCAAGACGCCTGATGATACTTTCAAAGAAAGCACACCTTGACATATTTTGAAGGAGTTCAAAATAGATCAGTCAAAGAAGGGGTTCTTACCTGAGTTGTAAGGTGTGAAGTTGAGTAAGACTCAAAGCTTGACCATGGCAGAAGAAAGAGGAAGGACGAAGGTCGTCCCCTATGCTCTTGTCATAGGCTCTATACGGTATGCCATGCTGAGTACCGCACCTGATGTGTGCCTTGCCACATGTCTGGCAAGAGGGTACAAAGGTGATCTAGGAGTAGATCACCAGATAGCGGTCAAAATTATCCTTAGAGGAATGAGGAAATGTTTCTCAGTTATGGAGGTGATAAAGAGTTCGACATAAAGAGTTACGTCGATGCAAGCTTAACACCTATCCGGATAGCTCTGAGTAGAGATACCGGATACGTATAATGGAGCAATAATTTGGAATAGCTCCAAGTGGAACGTGGTAGCAGCATCTACAGTATAAAGTTTTGCGAAATACATAGGGATCTGAATATGGCAAGACCCGTTGACTACAACCTCTCTCACAAGCATAACATGATCAAACCCAAAACTCTTTGAGTGTTTATCACATAGTGATGTGAACTAGATCATTGAGTCTAGTAGACTCTTGGATGTTGGTCACATAGCGATGTGACCTGTGAGTGTTAATCACATGGCGATGTGAGCTAGATTATTGACTCTAGTGCAAGTGGGAGACTGTTGGAAATATGCCCTAGAGGCAATAATAAATTGGTTATTATTATATTATATTTCATTATTCATGATAATCGTTTATTATCCATGCTAGAATTGTATTGATAGGAAACTCAGATACATGTGTGGATACATAGACAACAACATGTCCCTAGTAAGCCTCTAGTTGACTAGCTGGTTGATCAATTGATGGTTATGGTTTACTGACCATGGACATTGGATGTCGTTGATAATGGGATCACATCATTAGGAGAATGATGTGATGGACAAGACCCAATCCTAAGCCTAGCACAAAAATTGTGTAGTTCGTATGCTAAAGCTTTCCTAATGTTAAGTATCATTTCCTTAGACCATGAGATTGTGCAAATCCCGGATACCGTAGGAATGCTTTGGGTGTGCCAAACGTCACAACGTAACTAGGTGGCTATAAAGGTACACTATAGGTATCTCCGAAAGTGTCTGTTGGGTTGGCACGAATCGAGACTGGGATTTGTCACTCCGTGTAAACGGAGAGGTATCTTTGGGCCCACTCGGTAGGACATCATCATAATGTGCACAATGTGACCAAGGAGTTGATCACGGGATGATGTGTTACGGAACGAGTAAAGAGACTTGCCGGTAACGAGATTGAACAAGGTATCGGGATACCGACGATCGAATCTCGGGCAAGTATCATACCGATGGACAAAGGGAATTGTATACGGGATTGATTGAATCCTTGACATCGTGGTTCATCCGATGAGATCATCGTGGAGCATGTGGGAGCCAACATGGCCAATCCACTAAAGCAGGACGTAGGGTTTTACACCGCAATGTGGCCTGAACCTGGGTAAACTCTTGTGTGCTCTACTTGTTTGCTTGCTTGCATTCCATTCCCACCACCAGGAGAAGAGCGAGGCGCCAGGTAGACGTGTAGTGGGAGGGATCTTCGTCACGCCCCTGTGTTCGAATCTTAAGGGTTTTGCGGAGCCCGGGATCCGACATTTGGCGTGCCAGGTAGGGGCGTGTCGAAATCTCGCTTCTCCGACGACCTCGCTCCGCTCTTCTTCGTTGACCTCGTTTCACCGCCATGGTGGACACTCGCCGAGCACGCGCCGCCCGCCCCGCCGCCAACGTCGCTCAAACGGCGCCCGCGGGTAATGACGCACCACTCCGCCCCAACTCGCCGGTCGCCAACGCGACCACGGACCCACACTAGTAGAAAAAGGGTCAAACGTGAAGCACATTAGTGCCGGTTTGTATTTGAGCCGGTACTAATGGTACCATTAGTGCCGTTTCGAACGGATTTGCATTAATGCCGGTTCGTGTTGAACCTTTAGTACCGGTTCATGGCACGAACCGGTACTAAAGGGGTGGTGGCAGGCTGGCGTCAGGCCGGGCCCCCACGATCACCTTTAGTACCGGTTCGTGGCACGAACCGGTACTAAAGGTCTAACCTTTAGTCCTTTAGTACCGGTTCGTGCCATGAACCGGTACTAACGGGGTCTGACCTATAGTACCGGTTGGAGACACAAACCGGCACTATAGGGCAATTTTTAAACTTGAAAAAATCATAACTAAATCATCCTAATTCAGAAAAATACATATAATATATCAAAATTTGCAGAACAAAAGGATTGATCCGCTGAAACAACCAGTTTTCCGTTTCAACAATTTTTTTAAATCACAAAATTCCAAAGGGAAAATAGAGTTTTTGGGCGTTTTAGACGTTTTTAGGACGTTTTTAGCGTTTAGTGCTAGGGTTTAGATTTCAGCGTTTAGGGTTAGGTTTTATGGTCTAAACCCTTAGTTTTTACTGTTTAGCATAGAGTTTCCGACGTTTTAAGTCCCGGGTTTAGGGTTTAGGACAATTTTTGAAATGACAAATTGTAAAAGGAAAAAAAGATATGCTCTAATTTATGTTTTTTTGAATTTTGGTTAAATCTTGTCAAACCGGTCAAACAACTGGTTCAAGAAATATAGAGTGTTACTAAATAATTACGCAATAATATTAGTGTTACTAAATAAGTATCTCAGTTTTTTGAATTTTGTTCAAATCTGGTCAAACTGTGGTCAAACTACGGTGAAACTACTTATTCAAGAAATATTAGTGTTACTACATAATTATTCAAGAATATTAGTGTTACTAAATAATTATTTCAATTTTTTGAATTTTGGTCAAATCTGGTCAAACTATGGTCAAACTATGGTCAAACTATGGTCAAACTTATTCAAGAAATATTAGCGTTACTAAATAATTACTGTTTTTTTAGAATAATAGTTTCAAACTCAAACGGTGAAATGTGTGACTTCATGCTCAAGCTAAACTCCTGAGGGTTAATAGGATTGACATCTTACTATTGTCAAGAAAACAATAAGTGCAGACTCGGAAACGAAGGAGAATAGAACCTGAAAGTTAAGCGTGCTCGGGCTGGAGTAGTGAGAGGGATGGGTGACCGGTCGGGAAGTTAGATGATTTGGAATGAGTGATCCACACTTGAGCAGTTAAGATAGGTGATTAGAGACTAAATCATCAAATAATTCAGAAAAATTAAAAATAAAAAAAATCAAATTTTTTTTCCCAAAATTTTCAAAAAAAAATTCAAAAAAACCTTTAGTACCGGTTGGTAACACCAACCGGTACTAAAGGTCCCCCGTACCAGGCCGCGAGCTCACGCCACGTGGTGGTACTTTAGCGCCGGTTCGTGCCGAACCGGTACTAAAGGGGGGGGGGCTTTAGTGTCGGTTCCATAACCGACACTAAAGGCCCTTACAAACCGGTACTAATGGTCCGTTTTCTACTAGTGCCAGCCGTTCACGAGCAGCAGGACTCGTCGTTGCCACTGTACGTGCGGCGCAAAGGCCGCACGGCGACCCAGTCACCTTCGCCGGCCGCGGCGTCGTCCTCGCTGGTCCGCCACGGGCCGGTCTACCAGAAGCCTGCGCTACTGATGGCGCAGGAGCTCCTACGCTACCGTCCAGCGGACGACCTCTATGACGAGTGGCTCCACCGCATCACTGAGCTCGTCAACGCCGCCGGGGAGGCGCCCGCACCGACCCATTCCTCTCGCCCTCCGTCGCCCATGGCGGGGAACGAGGACCACGGCGCTCCGCCCGCACCTCCACCACGCGGCGCCGGCCAAGGGCTCAGGCGCGAGGCTCCATGGCGCGAACAGCCCCGCAGGGCCCCCGCGCGCGACGAGGAGAGCTGCCAGGTGGTCCCGCGCCCCCAGGCAGAAGCGCGCGTGCTCCCCGCTCAGCAGCACCAGAACCGCGCCCCACAGGAGGTGGTGGCGCCTGCACCCCAAGATCCAGCACCGCAGGCACAGGGGGCGCCAGCAATCATGAGCGTGGCTGGATGCTGCACCCTAGCTCCTGAGCTACGACGCCTCGTCTGGCCTGGCAAGTTCAAGCCGGACCTGCCTCCGCATTACGACGACACCGCCGACCCGGCGGAGTTCCTCTAGCTCTACGAGCTCAGCATCGAGGCGGCGAACGGCACCGAGCAGGTCATGGGGAACTGGTTCCCCATGGCCCTCAAGGACGGTGCGCACTCCTGGCTCCTGAAGCTTCCTCCAGGATCCATCTCTTCTTGGGAGGAGCTTCGTGAGCGCTTCATCACCAACTTCCAAGGTACCCGCGACCGAGCTCCAGCGGCCGCAGACCTGCGCCGTGTGAAGCAGCAGTCTGGGGAGACCCTGCAGAAGTACATCCAACGCTTCAACACCGTACGCCTCAAGATCCCCAGGGTCTCCGACGAGGCCATCATCTCGGCGTTCTCCGACGGTGTCTGCGACGTTAGGATGAAGGAGGAGCTTGCCATCCATGAGGACCTGTGCACGGCCCTCGAGATGTTCAATCTCGCGGCGAAGTGCGCCAGGGCAGAGGAAGGCCGTCTCTCCCTCCTGGAACTACTTGAGGCGGAGGCCGACGACAAGAAGACCAAGGCCAAGGAAGCAAAGCGCAAGGGACCAGCCGTGCTGGCCGTGGAGCCAGAAGTGAAGCGCAGCTGCGGCTACAACGACCCTCCAAGAGACAACCGTCCGTACCACGTCTTCCATGATGTCCATAGCCATAACACCAACGACTGCCAAGAGCTTAGGGCGATGCGCGTCGGGCGCGTCGGGCAGCACCCTGAGCGCGACAACCGTGGCTACGGCCGCGGAGGAGGCCATGGCGGAGGACGCTGGGACGGCAGGAACTCGCGCCAAGGATGGCGTGATCAGCCTCGTGAAGACCGATGGCAGGAGCAGCCTCGTGATGCCCCCTGGCGCGACCAACCTTGCGAGGGTCGCCCTAGGGCAACGCGGGCCTGCCTCCGCTGCCACCACCTCCAAGAAGGAACGATGACGACCGCCAGGGAGACGAAGCGGGGGGCTTCCAGGAGCCACGCGGGGTCGCGTGCATCCTGGGAGGAGCCCACGCTTCGGCTTCTCATCGCATCTTCAAGCAGTTCGCTCGTGAGGTGAACGCGGTGCTCCCCAGGCCTGACGCTGCGCGCAACCTTAGGTGGGCCAAGCAGATCATCGCCTTCGACCCCAAGGATCAGCTCAGGTGCACCGCCGCGCCAGGCACTCTCTCGATGCTCTGCACCCCGACCATCAGTAACGTCCGCGTGACCAAGACCCTTATCGACGGTGGGGCAGGGCTCAACGTCCTCTCCATTCAGATCTTCGAGACTCTTCAAGTACCCTACGATCAGCTGCACCCGACCAAGCCATTTTACGGAGTCACAGATGGCTCCACCCTCCCGATGGGGCAGGTCCGCCTCCCTGTCACCTTTGGCGACCGCGACGACTACCACACCGAGCTCATCGACTTCGACGTCGCCAACATCAACCTCCTGTACAACGCCATCCTAGGGTATCCGGCCCTCTCCAAGTTTATGGCGGTGACCCATCACGGCTACAACGTCCTCAAGATGCCTGGAAGCAGCGGAGTCATCACGATCGCCTGCGACGAGAAGGGAGCAGTACGTTCTCTGGAGCGCGCCTACCAGACTGCGGCGATCGAGCCCTGATGACCTTCCCCAAGAAGAAGAAGCAACTGCCCGACTATCAGGCCTCGGGGGCTCCCGGCGGCACCACCTCAAGCTTCGCGCCTACTGATGAGGCGCCTTTTACCCTCGCATAGGGAGGCGCGCCCGACGCCTCTCTCAGGACGGGCTCGGGGGCTCCCCTCAGGGGGACCCCGGACCTGGTCGTGAGGGAGGTGCCCGAGCACCACTCGCGGACGCGCTCCGCCGTGCGTCGTCATGAGCCCAGCGTGGGCCTCACAATGCTGGGGGCTCAGGACCCCATCGACCAAGATACCAAGGAACCTTACCCACCTACTCAAGACCCAAGCAACCAGTTTCGCGTCTGCATCGGCATCCCGAGCCTCAACAGGGCTGCCGCCCAGAGCCTCAGGATCCCACGCGCTCAGCAGTTTGGTTGGCTGAGGCGTGTGGCACCACGACGGCAGCGGCAGCAGTAGCAGGAGGGGCGGGACTTCGAGAAGTGGCCCCTCCCTTCATCTTCTTCAGCACACCGCCAATGCTACTGCATCAAGAAATGCGCGTCAGAAGCGCAACAGATAATAGAATAACGGAAGAACCGGCACTCATGCGTCAGAGGCCTGGCGCGCCCTCCTCTTCGCCAGCAGATTGGCAGCGGCTTCCTTCGTCGGGGGCACACCGCTGCCCTGAACGTTGGCGAGACGCGAGGCCAAAGATTTGGGCACAACAGTGGCCGCTGGCCTTGCCGGGGCAGAGCTCCGCCCGGGGGTCGCTGCGTCGCCCCCTCCGGACGAAGAGCGTCCAGATCGACGCGGGGTGACGGCCTTAGGCTGCCCAATTACTCCAGCCCTCGGCGGCAGCTCCTCAACGGATTCCGCGGAGGAGGCGTCATCAAGATTCAGGTCCAGGTCCCCGAGGGCTTTCTCAGAGTCTTCCTCCTCCTCCTCGCTCTCCTCTTCGTCACTAGAAGACACATCAACCGTCGCCGGAGTAGGCGCAGCCACCTCGACATAGCCCGACACAGCCTCCAACTGCTCGGCCTTGTCAGGACGATGGTACAATGGCAGGTGGGCCACCGGAAGGTCCGCAGGCATCGTCTCCAGGAGAATGCTTGAGGTGAGGTCCAGATCAGAAGAGGGAAGCATCCCCGAGCATAGTCGAAGCTTGTCGTCATCCCCCATCATCTCCCACATGGGACGCGAGTGCGCCTGGAGTGGCGCCAGGCGCTGCCTCAGGAACTCCTTCACGATTTGTCCCTCCTCGAGCCTCGAGGCCATATCGGCCTCAATCCTCACCAAGACGGGCCCAGCCTCGGGATCAGTAATCTTCACATGGCTCCAGTAGGCGCCCTTCCGCGGACGGGCGGTAGGCAGTGCCAGCAACGGGTTCATGCGCTGGGCATCCAGATAGACCCATCTCTTCCGATGGGTGTCTATCTTCTTCCCCGCCTTCATCAACCGGCAGCCCTTGCGCTGAAAGAAGAAGGAAATGCACGCTGAGCACGGGCCCTCCTCGTACAGCCGGACGACGAAGAGGTGGTGGAAGAGGGCGACAGTCGGCCTCACCCCCACGAACGCTTCGCAATAGAAGGCGAACATCGACAAGACGAGGAGGGAGCGAGGCTGGATATGAAGGGCGTGCACCTGGTAGTGGTCCAAGATCGCGTAGAAGAATTCAGAGAAGGGCGGAACAAGCCCAACGGAGATGCTGTGGAGGAAGAAGGGGTAGCAGGTAGTCGTTGATACGTCTCCAACGTATCTATAATTTTTGATTGCCCCATGCTATATTTTCTACTGTTTTGGACTATATTGGGCTTTATTTTCCACTTTTATATTATTTTTGGGACTAACCTATTAACCGGAGGCCCAGCCCAGAATTGCTGTTTTTTTGCCTATTTCAGTATTTCGGAGAAACAGAATATCAAACAGAGTCCAAACGGAATAAAACCTTCGGGAACGTGATTTTCTCACCGAATGTGATCCAGGAGACCTGGACCCTACTCCAAGGAGTCAAAGAGGCGGTCACGAGGGTGGAGGGCGCGCCCCCTGCCTCGTGGCCCCCTCGGTGCTCCACCGACGTACTCCTTCCTCCTATATATACCTACGTACCCCCAAACGATCAGAAGAGGAGCCAAAAACCTAATTCCACCGCCGCAACTTTCTGTATCCACGAGATCCCATCTTGGGGCCTGTTCCGGAGCTCCACCGGAGAGGGCCGTCATCACGGAGGGCTTCTACATCATCATAGCCCGTCCGATGAAGTGTGAGTAGTTTACCTCAGACCTTCGGGTCCATAGTTAGTAGCTAGATGGCTTCTTCTCTCTTTCTGGATCTCAATACAAAGTTCTCCCCCTCTCTCGTGGAGATCTATTCGATGTAATCTTCTTTTTGCGGTGTGTTTGTTGAGATCGATGAATTGTGGGTTTATGATCAAGTCTATCTATGAATAATATTTGAATCTTCTCTGAATTCTTTTATGTATGATTGGTTATATTTGCAAGTCTCTACGAATTATCTGTTTGGTTTGGCCAACTAGATTGGTAGTTCTTGCCATGGGAGAAGTGCTTAGCTTTGGGTTCGATCTTGCGGTGTCCTTTCCTAGTGACAGAAGGGGCAGCAAGGCACGTATTGTATCGTTGCCATCGAGGATAACAAGATGGGGTTTATTTCATATTGCATGAATTTATCTCTCTACATCATGTCATCTTGCTTAAAGCGTTACTCTGTTTTTAACTTAATACTCTAGATTCATGCTGGATAGCGGTCGATGCGTGGAGTAATAGTAGTAGATGCAGAATCGTTTCGGTCTACTTGTCACGGACGTGATGCCTATATACATGATCATGCCTAGATATTCTCATAACTATGCTCAATTTTGTCAATTTCTCAACAGTAATTTGTTCACCCACCGTAGAATACCTATGCTCTTGAGAGAAGCAACTAGTGAAACCTATGGCCCCCGGGTCTATTCTCATCATATTAATCTCCATCACTTTAACCTTGCTTGCTTTTTTACTTTGCCTTTTACTTTTCACTTTGCATCTCTATACCAAAAATACCAAAAATATTATATCTATCAGATCTCACTCTCGCAAGTGACCGTGAAGGGATTGACAACCCCTAATCGTGTTGGTTGCGAGTAGCTATTGTTTTGTGCAGGTACGAGGGACTTGAGCGTGGCCTCCTACTGGATTGATACCTTGGTTCTCAAAAACTGAGGGAAATACTTATGCTACTCTGCTGCATCATCCTTTCCTCTTCGGGGAAATCCAACGCAAGCTCAAGAGGTAGCAAGAAGAATTTTTGGCGCCGTTGCCGGGGAGTCTACGCAAAAAGTCAACATACCAAGTACCCATCACAATCCCTATCTCTCGCATTACATTAGTTGCCATTTGCCTCTCATTTTCCTCTCCTCCACTTCACCCTTTCCATTTTATTCGCCCTCTCTTTCCCAATCTCCTTCTCTCTGTTTTCTCCGTTTGCCTCTTTTGCCCGTTTGCTCTTGTTTGCTCGTGTGCTAGTTTGTTTGCTTGTCGTCATGGCTAGTCTCATATCTTCTCCATTGTCTCCCGAGAATGAAGTTCTAAATTTTAAACAAAGGGAGGGAGAAAATCTAAAAGATGCTTGGTATAGAATTTGCAATGCTCAAAATAGATCTACCAAGAAGCAATCTACTTCAGTTCTTCTCTGCAATTTTTATGTAGGTGTTAATCCTTGGTATATATATATCCTCGATACCATTACCGGAGGGAACTTCTTGGGTAGCCATACTTTTGACTCTTATAATGCTATGTTAGATTTATTTGGCTCACCACCTCTTTTGGTTAATGGAACCATGTTAACTTTGGAGCATGTTATGAAAAGACTTGAAATTATTGAAAATAAAGTTGCTACTATTGAATTAATTGAAAATCTAGATAAAAAGATCCACAATCAAATTACTCAATATGGATCTAAGGTAGGAATGACTTTGAAAAATATTAAGGAAAATGAACCCATAGTTAATGAGAAGATAAACTTAGATTCTACTAGAATTGATAAACTTGAGGGTATCATTACAAACTTGGGAACCGCTTTTTCTTCCCTAAAGAATACTCCAAGTCCTCCTACTAAAATTGCCAAGCTTATGTATGTTCCTAAAAATAAGGGTGAATCATCTAGTAAGGAAACTGCGGATCTTAAATCTATAAGTATTCATCCCAATCTTTTTTCTATCATTAAGGAACCAATTGCTACAAATGAATTTTTCGATCTAGTCCCTAAAAGTTTGATAATCACTAGAAAGAAAGAAATTCCTAAGGGAAATAGATGCCTCATCGAAGAATTGCCTACCAAAGATGGCAATACCTAGATCTATCCTCGCTTTTATGCCTAGCTAGGGGCGTTAAACGATAGCGCTTGTTGGGAGGCAACCCAATTTTATTTTTATTCCTTGCTTTTTGCTATAAATTATTTAGCCTCTGTTTTGGTTGTGTTTTTTGTGTTTAATTAGTGTTTGTGCCAAGTAGAACCATTGGGAAGACTTGGGGAAAGTCTTGTTGAACTTGCTGTAAAAAACAGAAACTTTAGCGCTCACGAGTACTGCTGTCATTTTTATTTGGTGAGTGATATTTAGTTAATTCTTTTTGCAGATGATTAATAGATAAATTCCTCACTTCCATCAATTTATTTTCGAATTTTTGGGGTTCCAGATATTGCGCTAGCTACAGATTACTACAGACTGTTCTGTTTTTGACAGATTCTGTTTTTCGTGTGTTGTTTGCTTATTTTGATGAATCTATGGCTAGTAAAATATTTTATAATCCATAGAGAAGTTGGAATACAGTAGGTTTAACACCAATATAAATAAATAATGAGTTCATTACAGTACCTTGAAGTTGTCTTTTGTTTTCTTTCGCTAACGGAGCTCACGAGTTTTCTACTTTAAGTTTTGTGTTGTGAAGTTTTCAAGTTTTGGTGAATTCTTGTGATGGATTATGGAACAAGGAGTGGCAAGAGCCTAAGCTTGGGGATGCCCATGGCACCCCCAAGATAATCCAAGGACACCAAAAAGTCAAAGCTTGGGGATGCCCCGGAAGGCATCCCCTCTTTCGTCCACTTCCATCGGTAATTTACTTGGAGCTATATTTTTATTCACCAACATGATATGTGTTTTGCTTGGAGCGTCTTGTATTATTTGTGTCTTTGGTTATTAGTGTTCCACAATCATCCTTGCTGTACACACCTTTTGAGAGAGCCATACATGAATTAGAATTTGATAGAACACTCTATGTGCTTCACTTATATCTTCTTGAGCTAAGTAGTTTTGCTCTATGTGCTTCACTTATATCTTTTGAGCGCTATAATTTTGCTCTATGTGCTTCACTTAGATTTTTTAGATCACGGTGGTGGATTTGTTTTAAAGAAACTATTGATCTCTCATGCTTCACTTAAATTATTTTGAGAGTCTTAATAGCATGGTAATTTGCTTAATAATAACATGCTTGGTATTCAAGATTTGTGAAACTTTCTTTTGAGTGTGTTGAATACTAAGAAAAGTTGGATGCTTGATAATTGTTTTGAGATATGGAGGTAATAATATCAAAGTCATGCAAGTAGAGTAATTGTGAATTTGAGAAGTGCTTGAGTTAAAGTTTGCAAGTCCCGTAGCATGCACATATGGTAAACGTTATGCAACAAATTTGAAACATGAGGTGTTATTTGATTGTCCTCCTTATGAGTGGCAGTCGGGGACGAGCGATGGTCTTTTCCTACCAATCTATCCCCCTAGGAGCATGCGCGTAATACTTTGGTTTTTGATGGCTTGTAGATTTTTGCAATAAGTATATGAGTTCTTTATGACTAATGTTGAGTCCATGGATTATACGCACTCTCACCCTTCCATCATTGCTAGCCTCTACGGTACCGGGCATTGCCCTTTCTCACATCGAGAGTTGGTGCAAACTTTGCCGGTGCATCCAAACCCCGTGATATGATACGCTCTTTCACACATAAACCTCCTTTTATCTTCCTCAAAACAGCCACCATACCTACCTATTATGGCATTTCCATAGCCATTCCGAGATATATTGCCATGCAACTTTCCACCATCCAGTTTATCATGACACATTCTGTAACATCCCAAATTTTCAATTTGGAATGTTATACATAGTCATCCATGCATATCATATTTTATTCGCATTTCGTCTCGCGATCCTCAAAACCCTAAGAAACTCAAGGACCCTCGGAGAGAGTTGGGGATTTCTTGGTTTTCAAATTTGATTTTTATCAAATTTTGAAACAAGGATATTTGGTTTTAATTACTTTCTCTCCAAAAATATTTCATACTAAAATATATGAGAGGAGATAATAGGACTTCTCCAAGATAAT